>NC_049206.1:4744945-4922445 GCF_013347855.1 Anguilla anguilla
AAAATGCTATGTAAAAAGTTGTGTAAGTCGCTCTGGATAAGAGCGTCTGCTAAATGCCTCTAATGTAATGTAAATGTAATAGCAGTGCTAACCAACCCTGTTCCTGGAGATCTACCATCCAGTTGGTGTTCATTTCAACTCTAATTTAGCACACCTAACTCTACCAATTAGCAGCTTGAATGAGGTGTGCTTTGTTAGGGTTGGAATGACAGTAGGACAGTAGCTCTCCAGGAACAGGGTCAGTTACCACTGTCATAGAGATACAACTATTCATCTTCTAAGTGTTTGCGCATGAATAAATCAATAGATCAACCAATTCACTTTCATGGTTGACTGAAAAAATGGAAAAATGTAAGACTCTACATTTTAGGAGCATGACAAAAAAAACAACGTGATGGTGATGTGGAAAAACCCTAACTACCGGCATAGCACGTTTGACGACAGGTCAAAGGTCAAACTTCATCTCAAAATCCAAGTGAGGGAGGGAAAGGCTCCTCTGGATTTTAATTAAGAAAAGGCTCCCGGTGGCTTTTATCTGACTGCACCCCGTTGAACCTGATAGTTTAAAGCGGATATAAGCCGATGCTCATGAACGATGCCATGTAATGAAAAGAGCAAATCCACTGGCCCCACGGAAAGGAAATTAAAGGGCTCTGTTTTCACAATCCAAACTCCCAGAACGCCAGTCAATATAGAGATTATTACCTCTAGTAATGGCTGCATTCGTCATTTTAAAACCGCGCAGCGTCAATTTCGCGACAGAAGAAGAATGCGACAGAACGATCTTCCGCAACAGTTAACTGACTGAAACGGCGACACTATAACCTCTCTCTAAAATTAACGTTGCTCTCGCATAGATACGAGTTTTCAAATAAAGCACACACAAATATTCATTACAATATACAGTATTGTTTTACTTTCGTGCCAACTTTTGTACCTAATTTGCGTCAGATCAGAGCCGCAAGTATCATAATGAAACAGTGATAAATGATTTTAATAACACAGATCAGCAGAGCACACAAAACGTTACTGGGAGCAATCCTATCACATAATATAATTCCTGGCTATATTTAGAAACTGAGTGCTGAAGTCACCTCTTCCCAACCATAGAGGGAAAGGTCCTGTATCACTTAAATCCGTAATTGTACCTCAACTGATAAAGGATATTTTAATTATGAAGGTTGCGCTGTTGAATACTTATTATTGCTTGATCCCAATACAGTCTAAAAACAAAGTGGAGGCTATAAATGTTCAGTAATAACCATAACAAATATCCTGTCAATTTAAAGTGATACGTTTAAGATAAACATTGTTCCAAGGGTTTCAATCTATATGTATTTTCGGTCTTTTAGCGCCATCTAAAGGTGATCTGAAGAAAAGCAGCGTTTCCATCTTGCTCGCAGCCAACAGTCTACGTGGAAAATAGAGCGTCCAAAACATAGTTTGGTCATTTTTAATTTTGACAGTTGTTGCACATGTGAAGTGTGGAATTTTCGTAAAATTTAAATCAAATCTCAGCCCCTGGCTTCACTGTAAACGGGGACATTCAATACGGTTTTATTAAAGAATTTTTTTTTAAATGAAAAAATAATATGACAATGAATTTCCCTCCGATTTTTGCAGGCCAAATCTAATTTTACCCTGAGTTCAGATTAGTTCCACTAAGGCCAGGCGGCAGGTGTACCCAGAGGTGGACAATCCAGGTTCAGAAAGTAAAACCTCATCCCAGGATTTTGTTCCAGTCACCTGGGTTTGCTAATGAGCACCATTTTTCAGCCAGGAAGTAGAGCGAAAGTTCAGGGGTGGATGAAATACATGGCAGGACTCTTACTTTCTGACCCCTGGAATGTCCACCTCTGGGTGTACCTGAGCACTAGCAGGACGTGTCAGTCGATTAAGTAAAGACGTTACAGGTCACCCTTCCACATGGGGGGCGCTGCTGTTTTTCCCAAAATTGGGTTTTCAACCTTTTCTTATCCAATGACTCTTACCCACGCTCAGTGGTACCCAGGGGACCCCCATCATAAGTTAAAAAGGGTTCTATATATTTTTTTAAAAGTTTAATATTTTGAAATATTTTCCCAAACAAAAACAACAACAACAACAAAAAAAAAGACAATAAAGGTGAGCCTTGTCAGTCAGTCACCATGGAGACGAGCATCTTTTAAAATTCTGCGGCGGACGCAGGAGTACTTACGTTTCATGGGTCCCAAAGAAGAAGATGGGGATCTTGTTCGGCGGTGGTTTCACCGCCCCTTCAGCTACATCCTCAATCTACCAGAAGTGAGGGGTGAGGGGTGGGGGGAATGGGGGGGGGGAGGGGGAGCAAGAGAGATAGAGTGACAAGGGAAACTGTGTCCTCCCAGATGGGAACATTTGAGGAAGTCCTTCACCTGTTCCCTTCCCTGCCCCCTCAGTGGCCCAACACTGTACACACACACACACACACCTCAGCCAGGCGACACTGTACACACACACACACACACATAGACCCCTCAGCCAGCCGACACTGTACACACACACACCCCTCAGCCAGCCGACACTGTACAGACTCACACACACACACCTCAGCCAGCCGGCACTGTACACACACACACACACACACACACTCCTCAGCCAGCCGACACTTTACACACACACACACACACCCCTCAGCCAGCCCACACTGTGCGCGCGCACACACACGCACACACACGCCTCTCAGCCACCTTCTCCTGATCATGTGCTGAAGTGCAGGTTGGGTCAACTCCACACGCATCCGTGCAGAGCATGTTTACAGACTGAGGGTCTCATGCCAGCCCAATGTGGCTCAACTACATACTACACATACTGAACTATTATTAAAACATCTATTAAACATCTGATTTCAGATACCAAAAGAGCACACAACGCTAAAGTTCAGTTATAAAATATATTGCAATAATTGTTAAATAATCATCATAATAATTTGCTTGGCAGGCATTAGCATCCAGGCAACCAGGCCTCCAGCATTTTTCCAATTTATAAAGATACAGAAAATTGTTGCCAACATCAGACTGCCAAGTATGTCCAAAAAACAAAACAAAAAAAAAACTCTGATGAACATTTTTATTTTCAAAGGTCAGTGTAAACCTGCTTCCAGAGTTTGCCTCCCATTGTCTTTACAGCAGACATGAAACTCTACTGAATGCCTGAAACCCGTCCACATAGACACAAAACCAGTCGAAGATATACTGTGCATTAAACCAGAGTTTTATTTATTTATTAATTAACAAATTTTTTGTTGTTGTTGTTGTTATATCTAACACAGGAGAGGATAGCATAGATAATCAGCCACTGTTCTAGGCTACATTCACCTGACAGCATCACTATTTCCATTATTTATGTAGTCAAGTACTATGTAATAAAATGCAATATATATGCAATAAAATGCAGTATACATATGCAATATATGGCAGCACACACAGAGGGACCTGGTGCATTTACTATAGACATTTAAACATTTAAACCATTTAAACAGATATGCAGGTTGCTACTACAGACAAATAAATGGCATAGTTTTAATAGTTTCAAGGTGCCGTGTGAGATTACATTCAGACTAATCCTCAAGATCCTATCAAGACTACAGACAGACAGACAGCTCGTTGTGTTTCGTCAGGAATGACAAATCTATATAGCCTGCAGCCTTGGGGCAAATACATGCACGAAGACACCCAGACAAACGACGAGGCTGCACTTCGGAGCAGCGACAACCAACCTCAGCTAGTGCACATCACCGGATCGTGCCAATAAGCATCGATTTGGTGCCACTAAATCGACAGTTATTTGGCAGCATCTCCACCCTGAGCTGTATTCCCGAGAGAATGGCATGACAAAATAATTTCCATGTTGCACACGCAACAGCCAGGTCTCTGTGCTGTCACTGCCGCTAGGTGCACCGAGTCTCCAGGTTGCTTACCCGAACCCCCTCCAGCGTCGCAACGCCCCCCCTCCTCTTCCCCACCACCACCTCCCCTTAGCCCCCGTGCAGAGACAGCTTACCCTGGCCGGCCAGTGGGGGTACCCCTTCATTTTGGCGAACACCAGGTCCCCCGGCTGGAAATTGTGCGGCATTGTGTTGTTCCGCCTTCGCGAGATCCTTCTCGGCTAATTTTCCCTCCGGCTGTGGTTCGCTACCGTTTCGCTATGCCCCAGTATTCAGGCCAGTACGAGACCTGTTTACTGACACACCACTATGCGAGACGGCTGCTAGGCTGGGACGCAACTTCCGCCGAGTGTCGTGTTTACAGAACGGACGTTCCGCCCAGCTCGTCTGGTTTTCCAGATTGGGGGAATCTCACGTTTTTCATCCTCTCCCACCAATTACATCTCGCCGTATGGAATCTAAGGCGCTGTCCCCGACCTATGGAGTTAATTAACGTTATTTAAGATATTATCGGCTTCATAACAATTAGCATAATCACAACAGTGACGACTGAATCACGACTGTTTTACTTAAATGTAGTAATGTTACATAAAAATATATTTTGAGTATGGTGAAAATATGGTGAAACAGCTATTCTTAAAACCATGAGACATCCACAATTTCCCCCCACAGTCTATGGTTCTAACTCGCAAGCTAGAGGTGGCTACCTAGCTAATTTTTAAAATTAGCTTCTATCAAACTCTCTAGCAATAACGCAACAGCTAGTGCTGACATATGCGTAAACCTACCTCATAGTTAATAATAGCTAAATTTACAACTTCCCAAAATGGCATGCCCATTCAGATAGATAGTGAGCTATGCATAGCACAGCAGGTGCGAAAATTTGCTAGCACTATCTGGAAAGTCACTTGATCAGCTATGAAAAACTACAGCGCAATCACAACAACACCAAATATACCAAAATAAGCGCAATGTTCACGTTTGAATGACGTTCTTCGTTATTCAGTCGCTCCGAAAGGCGGCGCTGTGACTTTAAAAAACGTAATTTGTGCGCGAGGTCACGTGACACCTTTATTGACAGCGAACGTTCCAAGCCCAATGTAAATACCGTTATCCGAGCAAGCACATACCCCCTTCCTTTCATTCCCTTTCTGTCCTTGCTGCATTTATCTGTCGTTCTTTGTTTTTTTCTTTTCACTCACAGCAAGTAGAAAATATGAAGAAATTCTTCGAAGACATAAAGAAAGACATTAAGTTCAAGTCAGCAGGACCAGGAAAGAAACTAACGGACGACAGTAGCAGGTACTTCAAGTTAACGTTAGTAACATCAGTGTTGTGGATGGGTGGTCTACCTTTACTCAGGTAGCTGTAAACGCAAAGCCAAGTTGGCCAGTTTTCAAACGTTAGCTCTCCGGTTAGCTGTAATCATTTGACTAAGGTTGTCTGGAAACTGTGCCAAAGAATATAACTGTGACGTTAGCTACCTATATGGTTTCAGATCTTGATCTTGCTTGTACAATTGAGAAGCAAAACAGACAAGTGACAGCTTGACACGACGTCTTATGGGCAGCGTGGTAGATTCTGACAGATAATCAGAACGCAGAGTGCTGATTGGGGATCAGCTATACTGAAACGTGATGATTTGATAATAATCTTAAAGGCTAACGCTAGATAAGACTTTACTAGTGCAAGTATCTACCGTGGTTAATTTGTCAACTCACGAGTGAATTGTATCCAGGTGTATAAAGTAGACATAGCAATAAGGAATAAGGAAATGCTGACATACATTATACTGATTATGCATAATACAGTGTATGGCATATGCTCTGTATTTAATTTAGCAGTAATTACAAGTATGACTGTTTTTCAGGGTTACAGCCCAGACTCTGAACTGCAGATGTTATGCAAACATGTTGACCCAAGATCAGAGCATCACCTTGGGGAGTCTATTAGCACACACCCTGTTCCGATGACACAATGTGGAATAGTTCTATTGTAATAAAGACTACAAAATTATAATGGTGAAATATATTTTTAAAGATGGAACAAATGTAGTTGGTAGTCTGAATGCAAGGCATGCCATATATGTGCTTGGCGTGAGTGGTGAAAGCATGTAGTTCTGTGATTTGGGAATATGCAGTGAATATTTAGTGTGTGTGCACTTGTGTGGGTGTTTGTGTGAGCGTGTGCTTGTATGGGTGTTTGTGTGAGTGTGTTTGTGTGTGCACGTGTGGGTATTTGTGTGAATGTGAGTGTGTGTGTTTATGTGAGTGTGTGTGTGTGTGTGTGTGTGTGTGTATTTGGCGAAGCCTCAGACCAGCTCAGGTGGTGTGTTGCAGCACGACTCCTCAAGTAGCGGCTTTCATGTGGATCACAGTGTAGATGAGACCGGGTGCTGTGAGCTCAGTGAATGTGAACTCGACCCCCCCCCCCCCCCCCGTACCCCACAGCTCTGATGGCCCCGCGCCGCAGAAGAGCAGCCAGCCCAAGCCCCGCCCCCGGCCCACAGAGGGGGCGCAGAGAGCGGGCGCGGCGGCACTGGCCAGGATCGAGCAGAGACAGCAGCCCTGCCCCGGCTCCTCCCACAGCGCCATCCGTAACCAGGGTGAGCCTTAGCAACAGGATTCATAACATAACTGAAATCCCCAACGCGCTCTGCTCCAGTGCACTCAGGCAGTCTCCCTCACACAGCAGAGAAAGGCTTTGCTGGACTGATGGACTCAAATTGCAGCAGTTTCCAGGTGTTTCAGTGTATTTGTTAATCTGTTGACATGTGGTCAGAAGGTACAGAAATGAATTATTTTAAGGGCTGAGAGTCTGTGGTCATTGTGGTTATTTCTGTGGGAAACCCTGAAAATTGCCAAACTCTTGGTGCTGTATAGGTATGGGGCATGCCGCCTCGGCAAGGTATAACTTGGTGGGACGTACACCTGCCATCCAAAAAATGTAACCCAATCCCTCTCTCTCTCCCCCCTCTCTCTGTCTCTCTCTCTCTCTCAGTGAAGAAAGAGCTGGAAGCCGCAGCTGCAGCAGACGCTGGACAGACGGCAGCAGAGGCAAGGACAGACAGACGGACGGACGGACGAACACGTCCATGCGCGGGCAGTAGCCGTGTCCCAAACCGCAAACGTCCCTGCTCCGAGCACGCCATGTCCGTGTGTGGAGTGCGAGTCCGAACCGCTGAGCACGGATGAAGTGCCAGATGCGTCTTCCGTTTCTCCGAGATTTAAAAGCGTGCATCGATGCATGCTCCGATCGGAAGAAATCCCATCATTCCTTTCGAGAAAATACAGTGAAAAATTTCCACCATAACCTGTGGTGCAATGCTAGCTAGCTAACATGATTCATCTCAGGTTTGTTTACCAAGTGCAACTTGACTATCGTTGGATAGTTCAGGAAAAGGTTAAAGGTTATGGGTCACGTCTCCATGAAACGCGTCCTGCTACTGAACAAAATTGTCCTTCCTACCGTACTTCCATTCTCCAGAGTGTGCACTCCCAAGTACTGACTGGAATGTGAACTCAGTAGTGCGGAGCGTGTAAGTATGCGGTTTGGGACACAGCGAGTAAACTAACGGGGGCTCAGATTTTGACCGACAAGTGTATAAACCCACCCTGGGTCAGAAGCCGCCTGACCTCCCTCTGGCTGGCTGGTTGACCCATTCTCATTGGCTGACCGAGGAGACGAGCAGTCGCTTACATCATCTCCCTCCCTCCCCTCCCAGAGTTCCCAGGGATCAGTTAAGGACGTCGCGAGTCTCTCGGTGTCTGGAGTGTTCTTCATCTGCCCTCTCACCGGGGCCACCTTAACAAAGAACGAGAAGGAGGCTCGCATCAAAGAGGCCATTCTCAAGGTAAGGGACTCCCTGACCTGTCATTCACACTGGTAATCACCCTCTCTGATACACTTTCCATTGGTCGTACAGAAAGATGGATGCGTTCATGTAATCCTCACGTGTAATATTCATGCCGTAAGCTAATTAACTCGTAACCTTGGATACAAATGAGATTCTTCTTTCACAGTCAGCTCAGCACCTCAGGACTTCATATATTTTCTTTGTTAAATATTCCTGCTCTGACTTACGCTTTGTATTGGTAATAACTGTGATGCACTGCCTTGGGTTATTGCTGATGTGAATCTACTGCATGAATTTAGGACGGCTGAGAGCAGGGATCTTAAACGAAAAGTCTCGGAGGACTGCAGTGATTTCTGGATTCTGGCACTTTAACATTCAACATGCTTAATAAAATAGGTCACTGATTGGCCAATGAGCTCACGCTCCTGCTGGTATCCAAGGCCTTCATTGGCTGCTGATTAAAAGGAGAGAACAGAAACCTGCAGACCTCCTTGGCTAGAGCCTGAGACCCCTGGTTTGTGTGCTCAAGTGACGCTATCGAAACCATATCATCTCTCAGAGGTTGGAAGAGGACCCAGTGGAAGCCTCCATTATGATGATCTACACCTTCAATAAGGACAGGGAGAAAGTGAAGGCCGGGGTGGACATCATCAGCAAGTGAGTGTGTGGGGGGGGGGGGGGCACTCATGTTGGGACAGGTGGCAGAATTTGGGTACTGGGGTGGGAGGGGTGGCAATTAACAGGAGGACATGGATCAAGACCTCATTCAGTTTGAGAGCAGGATGTTTATATGTGGGGCATGACCGTGAGATTTTATCGCGTGACTCGAACCCGTGCTCCGCCTTGATGGCCCGTTTTTTTTTTTGGTCAGGTACGTCGACAACATCCTCAGTAACCCCACAGAGGAGAAGTACAGGAAGATCAAACGGAGCAACAAGGTGTTCCAGGTGAGCGGGGAAACCATGCGTGCGCATATGTGTGTGTGTGTGTGCGTGTGTGTGTGCGTAAGTGCGTGGCTGACCCCTCCCTCCTGCTCTAGGAGAAGGTGAGCTCTTTGGAAGGCTCCATGGAGTTCCTGCAGGCCGTGGGCTTCCAGAGTGTCACACTACCTATGGACGGTTACCAAGGTAACTCTGCCCGGAAGCTCCGCCCACAGGTCCTTGCAGCTCAATAGTCTCACAAGAGTTTTCCTTATAATTAAAACGGTAAAAAGCTAACAGCAGCCAAACAACAGAGCTTAACTTATAGAGTCATAAAACTACATGCATCACTACTCTCTCAGAATGAAGGGTTCCAAAAGGCTCCTCTATGTCTGCTTCTGCTCTTGCACCATAAATCTATCCATCCATTATCTATACCTGCTTATCCTGGCCAAGGGGGGTGCTGCAGCCTATCCCAGCATGCATTGGGCGAGAGGCAGGATTACACCCTTGGACGGGCTGCCATTCTATCGCAGTTGCACCAAAAACGACACTTTGAAAAAATGTCAGGTGCGTCTGGTGAACGCGACTGAAAGGCGTGTGAACCGTAAGGCCGATTCGAGCGTCTTGTCGTTCTCCAGAGCAGAGCGAGGACTTCCTGCGGCTGGAGGAGCAGGATCCCGGGGCGCTGGAGGCGCTGAGGGAGGCCCGGGACCGCCTGCAGGGGGGGGAGCCCGTCAGGGCGCGGCTGGACCGCAGGCCCCAGGCCCTCCGCCCCTCCCCCCACGCCACGCGCTTCGAGCTCCCGCCCGACTTCTACAACCTCACCGCCGAGGAGCTCAAGAGGGAGCAGCAGCTCCGGTACAGAGGACTGCCTGTGCTTATAACAGCACTGCGTCACCTAGTGTGCTTATAACGGCACTGTGTCACCTAGTGTGCTTATAACAGCACTGTTTCACCTAGTGTGCTTATAACAGCACTGCGTCACCTAGTGTGCTTATAACGGCACTGTGTCACCTATTGTGCTTATAACAGCACTGTTTCACCTAGTGTGCTTATAACAGCACTGTTTCACCTAGTGTGCTTATAACAGCACTGTGTCACCTAGTGTGCTTATAACAGCACTGTGTCACCTAGTGTGCTTATAACAGCACTGTGTCACCTAGTGTGCTTATAACAGCACTGAGTCACTAACTTAGTGTGCTTATAACAGCAGTGTCACTTACCTAGTGTGCTTATAACAACACTGAGTCTCTTATCTATTGTGCTTATAACAGCACTGAGTCACTTACCAAGTGTGCTTATAACAGCACTGAGTCACTAACCTAGTGTGCTTATAACAGCACTGAGTCAGTTATAAATCAGTTGTAAGCCAGTCTGCTAATAACACTGCCCGTGTGTGCATGAAAGTGTGTGTAAACTGCGTGTGTAACAGTGTGTGTAAACCGCACGTCTGCGTGCACTGCAGGACCGAGGTGGTGGAGAGGAGTGCGATGCTGAGGACGAAGGCCATGCGAGAGAGGGAGGAGCAGAGGGAGAGGAAGAAGCACAACTACACCCTGCTGAGAGTGCGTCTGCCTGACGGGACCCTGCTGCAGGGTGCGCCTCTCCCCCCAGCACTGGGGCTCCCCAAATTTAGCACAGCCTGCTTCTACAACTCAGGGGGTCCCCAAATTTAGCACAGCGTGCTTCTACCACACTGGGGAGCCCCACACTTAGCACAAGATCACAAGATGCTTCTACAACAACAGGGGGTCCCCAAATTTAGCAGTGTGCTTCTACAACACAGGGGTTCCCCAAATTTAGAACAGGATGTTTCTATAACACAGGGGTTCCCCAGATTTAGCACACAGCCCACTTAACTGGACCCCCCAATTTAAGCACACAACCTGCTGATCATAAAATGCTGGGGCTCCACATTAGCACACAATTCATTTCTCATAAGACTGCACAACCTTAGTCTCACAAATTACTTCTACAACATGAGATCCTCAACTTTAGCACAAAATGCTGCTACAACAAATTAATACAATAAAATTTAGCAGTCTGCTCCTGCTACAACACCCAAGGTTTTGCAAATTCACAAGCACATGGCCAGCATAACGTACAAAGACATTTACTGTCACACCCACCTTATTTAAAATGTTGTCCAAACATGCGTTCACATTGAATGTACACCGCGGGAAGGAGGATCAGGTGAAGGTCGTGGCCCTTTCTTTCGGTTTCGCCCCCCTGTGCAGGTACCTTCCTGGCCCGGGAGCGAGTAGGGGCCCTGTTCCAGTTCGTGCGGGAGGCCCTGGTGGACGGCTGGCAGCCCTTTGAGCTGGTGGCCCCCGGGGGCCACAGGCTGAAGGAGGAGGAGGAGGTGGCCCTCAACGAGTGCGGCCTGGTGAGCACGGGCACGTGCACGGCATCCCATAATCCCCTTCTCCTCACCTGTCCGTCTACTTTAGCTCTTTCTCAGCACTCATTAGTCCTTGAAAATGTTTTGTTTCAACAATATTCTGTTGGTACAGGGCTGTAATTGGTAGATACTTTCCGGCTGGTACAGTGGCATGATTGGTGGATACTTTCCAGCTGGTATAGGGCTGTGATTGGTAGATACTTTCCGGCTGGTACAGTGGCATGATTGGTGGATACTTTCCAGCTGGTACAGGGCTGTGATTGGTGGATACTTTCCGGCTGGTACAGGGCTGTGATTGGTGGATACTTTCCGGCTGGTACAGTGGCATGATTGGTGGATACTTTCCAGCTGGTACAGGGTTGTGACTGGTGGATACTTTCCAGCTGGTACAGGGCTGTGATTGGTGGATACTTTCCAGCTGGTACAGGGCTGTGATTGGTGGATACCTTCCAGCTGGTACAGAGTAACTCCTCCCCCCTCTTCCTCAGGTCCCGTCCGCGCTGCTCTCGCTGTCCTGGGACGCCGCGGTTCAGGCAGACATGGCCGCCGCAGGGGGACAGAGCGTCGCTCTGCTCAGACCAGAGCTGCTGGAGAACATTCAGACCATCAGCTGAGAGGCCCCGCCCCTTTCACGTCCCCTCGTCCTCCGCTCTCGCGCCTCTGTGAAG
Source organism: Anguilla anguilla (assembly GCF_013347855.1). Lineage (NCBI taxonomy): Eukaryota > Metazoa > Chordata > Actinopteri > Anguilliformes > Anguillidae > Anguilla > Anguilla anguilla. Next base: position 4,756,698 of record NC_049206.1, read on the forward strand.
GCCCCGCCCCCTTTCTCAGCCCCTCCCGTCCTGTACTCTCATGCCTCTTCAGAGGCCACGCCCCCTTCTGTCCTGTACTCTCATGCCTCTTCAGAGGCCACGCCCCCTTCTGTCCTGTACTCTCATGCCTCTTCAGAGGCCACGCCCCCTTCTGTCCTGTATTCTCAGGCCTCGCCTCTTCAGAGGCCACGCCCCCTTCTGTCCTGTATTCTCACGCCTCTGCAAAAGCCCCGCCCCCTTTCACGTCTCTGCAGAGCAGCAGCCACTCACTGCGCGATGGTGTAGCACAAAGAGGGAGGGGCTTAGACGGGAGAGAGAGCCGGGGAAAAGAGGAATCTGGATTCAAGATGCTGGACTGCGTTTTTTTTTTTTATCGGTTGCCTCAAAGACGTGGCACGGCTGGGTCACCTGCAGGAGCACGCTTCAGGTGTGTGTGCGCGTGTGGCACCCAGACGGGGCGTGAGTGTGAAGGACGCAGGTCAGAGGTCACCATCAGTCATGCCGTGCCAGTGCGGCCAAAACGTGTGTTCTGTCTGCAAAGCTTTTTTTTTTTTTTTTCCTTCTTCCATGTGGTGATGCAGTACGTGTGTTTACATTGTGTGTGAATGTGTGTGTGAGAAAAAGAGATTATACACATACTGCACTCCTGCTCTGACAAATGCACACCTCCCAGAATGTCTGGCTTACAGTTATACATGCTCCTTGCCAATTTGAGACTTAGTGCTACTTGGAGCACAAGACACAGGTGGGCAGGATATTAATGCACACCAACTACTGGCTCAGTCACACACTACAGTGCGAGCAATCAGATGGAGTTTGTACCCAACCGAGCAATGCACCCAGCTATCTTATCTTCCATTGAAGGTTTTCAGGAGATTTTCACACTACATTTTGACAGCAAGACATGCATTTGACTGCCCCCTTGTGGCCAGCACAGCTACTGCAGGGGCTTGTCTGTCATTGGTTAGAAATGTCTAAAGTCATTATACATGGCTGCAGCAGCACTTTTACACAAAATATTATACTCGTCAATGGGATTATTTCCAATTCGGGGCTAGCATTCATAAAGCAGGGGTGCTGATCTAGGATAAGTTTTTCCTCGTAGCTCATAATAGATTAGGTTGGGATTATGGACAGGGAAAACTGATCCGAGATTACTGATCCTAACCCAGCTGCTTGCTGCAGAGATCCCTTTTCAGCACCTAGAAAAGTTCTGAAAAGAAGGTCTGAATATTTTCAGCAAGGGGGAGGGGAAGCTTAAATTTGACCATTACATCTGACCCTGGTCCAGAGCAAGTGGATTCTGTAGACAATCTCCTATCCTGATCCAAAAACAGGGCTACCCAAAGATGCCCTGGAGAATCCAGGCCATTTTAAGTGTTCTGATGCTGTGACACTCATGCAGAAAAGTCTGCTGTGATGGAGTTCCCAATGATTTTTGTTTTAAGTCAGAAACCGATTCAGTCCCTAAAAACAAAACAGGTGAGGTGAGTAAACTGTACTCCAGGTTTACTAAAAATGTGGCACCCGATGCCAGTTGTTCTCCTTTACCTAATAAAGCATATTTTTGTTGATAATGTTAAAACTGAAAAAAAATTGTTTTTGAAAAATTGACATGTGGTTCCATTCAGCTTTGTTGAATTTATTAAATATAAAAAGCTAGGTTATGCTACGGGAGTTTCTTGTTCCTGGTTTGATTTTCTTTTTTTTTGTGACCAACTGATTTAATAAAGACCAACGTAACCATGGAAGCACCACAAGAGATCTTTGTCAAATAGGAATGATTTAAAAAAAAAAAAACGTTTCAGGGGGAAGAGAACACCTAGATACCGGTTTGATTTGGTTCTCCACATTTGTAAAAACAGACCATTTGTTTGCATTTATTCATTTATATTAATCCAACAATAAAAGAAACAGAACAGCCCCCCCATCACCCCCCCCCCCCCCCCCACATTCCACAGAATCCAACAACGACAGACCCAGATCAAACCCCCTCCCCCCCAACAAAAAAAACCTAAACAAAAACAACTGTGGTTTTTAACTTTATGTAAAGACTTGGTCAACAGTTTTGTCTCTGGTAAGAGGAAGCGGGACTCAAGAGCGTAGCATGATTCAACTCAGTGGCCATTTGCCGCTTCACTTATATTGAACATTATGGAAATAAAGTCACAAAATGGAGGTTCAGACAAGTGCATCAGGCTTTTTTTCTGTCCATTTTTTACCAGGATAGCAGAAACACCGAAGGGCACTTTATTAATGTCTACACAAGAGGCCATAATACTTACAGAAGCAGGGAAGGGGGAAGGGGAAGGAGAAGGGGGGGGGGGGGGGAACAAAAAAAAAACAAAAAAAAAAAGTGCGATAAAATGAACATAATTATTTTTTTTAATGAAGGTAAGCCATTTCAAGTATTTGGGGGTGGGGGTGGGGGGGGGGGGGGTCACAAAAAATAATAAATCTGTGTACAACAACAAGGATATATAAAACAAATTTGTTTTTTTTTGTTTTTTTTAAAAGAGAAAAGGATGACACTGGCCCCAGAGAAGGTTCTCCGGGCCAGACAGCAGTAATGCACCGGATAACTGCCCCTGTCCCGCTGACACAGCAGGGCCTCTTACTGCCCCAGGGTACATAGCACACCAACCCAAAATACAATGGGGGTGGGACAGCGGTCTCCCTCCCCCTCTTAGAATGACATGTAGGTGAGAGCAGCAATCTATCCACCTTGGCCTCCTCTCAGAAGGCACCAACCCCTCTCCGTTAAGTCTATGAAGCGCAAGGCTTTTTAACCATTTCTGTTACATTTAAAGATACACACGGAGGTCAGGGGCGGACCCTGTACACTGGGTACGACTGCCTGTCCCACTCAGGAGTGACGGGGAGAAGTGGGGGGGAGGTGGGTGTCTTATTTTTGGGGTCAGCGATACTGAGTGGACGGTGTTAGTGCCACTACGAATGAATGTGTGTGTGTGTGTGTGTGTGTGTGTGAGAGAGACACAGAGAGACCCTGATTGTAGACCTGGTTCTCACACACACGTTTCTGGGACAGCAGCATGGGCGGGGCACGGGAGGGAGGCCGTGGCGAGGTCAGAGGTCGTGACCTCCATGTGTTCTGTACTCGGGGTCTGTGCAGTAACCGTGGTTACGGGGGGCTTGCCCTGCTCCTCACTGGATCCTAGAGCAGAGGGACCCAGAGCGGAGTTAGCACAGCCGCCAACGCGCCATCTACACAGCAGAATTAAACTACATTACCCAGACATTAAAGGACGAGGACAGAATCAAACTACTTTACCCAGACATTAAAGGACGAGGACAGAATCAAACTACTTTACCCAGACATTAAAGGACGAGGACAGAATCAAACTACTTTACCCAGACATTAAAGGACGAGGACAGAATCAAACTACATTACCCAGACATTAAAGGACGAGGACAGAATCTAACTACTTTACCCAGACATTAAAGGATGAGGACAGAATCAAACTACATTACCCAGACATTAAAGGACGAGGACAGAATCTAACTACTTTACCCAGACATTAAAGGACAAGGACAAAAGTGTTCGATTGACAGTTGACAGTCTCATGTATGGTTTTTCAAGTCGGGACATTCCGTTTTTGTTTTTTGTTTTTTTTGGGACACCCGTGATGCTCCCTCTTCGAGAGGGCTGACCCCGCCGCCAACCCGCTACCTCCACTCACAGGACTCACCCGCTTGTGTGTTGACGATGATGCAGTCGTTCTCATCCTCATCTTCCTCGGTGTCCGCCTGAAAGCCGTCCGTCTCCATCGCCTCCCCCTGAGTGAGAAACGAGCACAGCCCGTTTACCAAAGCAGAGTCCCTCAGCCGCCGTGCGGTCGTTCGGTAGAGGCGAAGCGGTACATCCATCCGGAACAAAATACCGGTTCACAAGGGCAATGCTCCAATCCGATCGACACAACATGCAAAAATCAATCTGTATCGTTGTGAATCAAATATTTAAATGGCCATAATCTAGCGGAGGTCACCTCTACAGCTGACAACACTGCCAACATCACCTTTTTATCGTACCATGTTAGCTGGACCATTTATATTAATTGTTTCTTACTGTATCTGATTATACTGGATCATACCGTAGCAAACTAGAGAATACCGCCAAAATATCAAAACATCGCCTCAAGAATCGAAATCGAAATGGGTGCCCCCCCCGCCCCCCGGCTGACAGGCCTACCTGCTCCGTGTCCCTGCGCTTCCTTAGGAACTTGGTGATGGACATGCTCCCCGTGCTCTTCCTCTTGGCGGAGGATGAGGAGGCGGCGGCAGCGGCGGCGGCGGAGGAGGAGGAGGAGGAGGAAGAGGGCGTGGCGGCGGCGGCGGGCTCCTCGGGGGCCTCGTGGGGCCCCTGCGTCAGGTACTTCCACTGGCAGGGCACGGGCAGGGCCTCCTGGCCGAAGCGGGAGAGCACGTCCGCGTGCGCGTACCAGCAGCTGCGCCGGTGCGCCGGCCGCTTCTCGTACACCGCGTGCTTGGTGATCAGCCGCTTCACATGGATCCTGCGCACAGAGAACCACTTTCACGTTAGCATTCAAAATTAGCACACTGGTATCACGTTAGCATTTTATATGAGCACACCGGTATCACGTTAGCATTTAATATTAGCACACCGGTTTCACGTTAGCATTTTATATGAGCACACCGGTATCACGTTAGCATTTAATATTAGCACACCGGTATCACGTTAGCATTTAATATTAGCACACTGGTTTCACGTTAGCATTTAATATGAGCACACCGGTTTCACGTTAGCATTTAATATGAGCACACCGGTCTCACATTAGCGTTTCATAGTAGCACACCAAGTTTCACATTAGCATCTAATATGTATCATGTTAGCATTCAATATTAGCACACCAGTTTCACTTTAGCATTTAATATTAGCACCCCGGTTTCGTGTTGGCATTAAATATTAGTACATCGGTTCCACGTTAGCATTTCATAGTAGCATACCGATTTCAAGTTAACCTTGCATTTTAGCACACCGGATTCACATTAGCATTTACTTAGCGAAGAGTGGCTTTGAGAGGAACCATGAATTCAAGACAGTTTAATAAAAAAAAAAAATTTAAATTTGTGGGGGTCTCAGTGACAGCACCCTGGCATCCTACCTGGCGGGGATGCTCTCTGCTGCCCTCTGGGGGCTGGTGCTGGTGCTGGTGCAGGCTTGTTTCTGCCGGCAGAACTCCTGGAACTCGGTGATGATCACCTTACTGCTGTTCACATTGCCGTGCAACAGCGAGAGCAACTGGGACAGCACTGAGGGAGAGGAGTGGGGTAGGGAGATGAAGATTAAGCAACTCTGGCAAGATCTAAACATTTTAACAATTCAAACAAGAAATGTAAAAACCAAGGATGGAGGTAGAAATAAAATTTTTTTTTTTTTAAATCAGCACAGGTGCTCCCCCAAGCAAGAGCTTCTGAAATGGGAGCACTGTAGATCCCTGCTGAAAGAGTAATCCAGACCAATTCCCCCCATCGCCCCCTAGCAATTTAATATTCCGCTTTTCCACCGCATGGTACCGGCTCAACTCGAATCGACTCTACTTTTTTTGTTTTCCATCGAGCAAAAGTTGTGGATAGTACCTGGTACCTTTTTTTGGTATCACCTCTGTCGAGGTTCCAAGCGAGCCGAGGCGATACCAAAAGGTGACGTGAAAACACTGCAGACCACTGATTGGTCAGAGAGAATTGTCAATAGGTTAGCTTACCCTCTTGCATCGCCTTTTATGCTAATGAGCAACCAGAGTCGTCTCGTTGTCTGAGCTCTGATGTAGGATTTCCCAAACTCTCCAGTTTTTTTTTCAGCAGTCTTTTGTCTTACTGCCTTCAGCCTCTTCTGAAACAAAATTTGTCTCCTTGCTGTGACAAACAGCCACATACCAAGAATCAAGAACACCATCCCCTCGATATCCTCCATTGTTCCTGTGTGTGTCGTGTTGAAGATGACGTCACGGCAGTTTCATGCGCCGTCGCTACGACGACAAGCTACACTGACGGGGGTACTATCTGCAGCGGAAAACGAAGTACCTGGTACCAAAACAGAGTCGAGTCGAGCCGGTACCATGCGGTGGAAAAGCGGCTATAAGCCAGTCAGGATTCCCACACACACACAGCTTTGGCGTAGGTGTGCCTGAACACAAACACAAGTCAACCACTTGCTGGGAGCTCAATTCATCTCCTTCGGGGAAAAAAAAAATCCAGCAGCAATCAGAGAGGTGTGACCTCAAATATAGCAGCTAATAAGGCCGAAGAGAAGCATAACTCACAAATAGAAAATACAGCTCTAGTTTACTGGTTAAAATACATGACTGTTATATACCCACTATAATACATCAGAAGTAGTTTCCCCTCTTAACCTCTCAATTACTACTGAAATATCAAAATAAGATCAAAATAATAATAATAATAATAGTGATGCTTACGGAGCTCGTCGCGGCGTTCCCGGGCGGCGGCCGTGGTCTCCGGGGAAACGGGCTCCTCCGCGAGGGCGGCGGCCTCCAGCAGGCAGACGGCGAATGGCAGCAGGGCCTCGGCCTCTGGCCCCGCCCCCTCGGGCCCCACCCACACGCACCCGCGCACCACCGCCTCCAGGACCCTGAACTTCTTCTTGGCCATGAGCTCGTCCCACTCGCGGGCCTTCAGCCGCTGCCGAACCTTCTGCTTCTCCACGTCGCCTTTCTCCTGCATGCGCCGGGCGGGGCGGGGCGGGGCGGGGCAGGGGAGGGGAGAGAGGGGTTAGCGCAGGGCGGCCCAGCTCCTGTCCCGGAGGGCCACAGGGTCTGCTGGCTTTTCGGTTGCGCTTCAGCACCAGTGATTGGTTGTAAGTCAGGGCTGCCCAACCCTGTTCCTGGAGATCTACCGTCCTGTAGGTTTTTACTCCAACCCTAACAAAGCCACACCTCACTTGACAGTTAGAGATCTCGTCAAGCTGTTAATTAGCAGTATTAGGTTTGCCAAAAGGGTGGAAAGGAAAAAATACAAAATGGCAGATGTCCAGGAGGCAGCCAGGGCTAACTGGACATAGGGCACAATTTAGGGAGGCAGAGAGAACATTTGTACCAACTGGTGAATATGGAGGAGGGAGGTGAAGAAAAACTACACAAAAAGACTCTCGTTTCATTAGCTGTCCCATCAAAACACATCATTGTGGGGCTTCGGGTAGAAACAGGGAACGCCATGTTTTACTTGCCTCTTCCTCCAGCGCCCCCTCCCCGTCTGACAGGTAGCCGTGCGGCACAAAGAACCCGTCGTCATCGTCGTCGTCTTCGCCACCTTCGTCATCGTCATCCTGCCAGGACGCAGACAGAGCCCACGCAATCACGTCCATTACTCACAGATTCTCGGTCATTTATGGCCCCTTCATTCAAGGACCAATCAGAAAACACGACTCCCCAGAGCAGTGATGGGGACACTGTGCTGTACGATATTCAGTTTCCTTCCCTCGCCACATCAACTTATGTGCGACGAGTGTTCTAGTCCAAAATGGCTGACACCTGTGGCACCGGTTTTGCTGTCCTGAACCTGCTCCAGTTCAATTTTAATTAAAATCTGGGATGACTCCACAATGACAGCTGATTTTTACCCAACAGTGAAACCTTTTAAATTTAGAAAAAAAAAAAAAAAATCATGACGCACATCCTGAATGCGTAATGATTCACCTAATTTAATTTAATTTAATTTACTTTACTCTTAACTCTTTGCGGGTCTGCAGCTAAAGTGAGTGTTTCCCCACGTGATGTTGAAATGTTGACCCACGTTTTAATGGAAGGCCAGGTCGTAGTTCTAGGCCATCTATCTCCCAAATAAAACCCGGCCAACTGCCTTCACTTCCCTCCAGACTACCTCAGTTTCTGCACTCAGTTTAACATCCGCCACATTTAAAACATGCAAAAACCTAACAAAGACTCAAACGCACTCAGTGCGGCACAGGTAACTGACTCACACATAAATACATTTTAAACTAATGAGTTCCAGGCACACGAACTGCGCTAGCAAACGGGTTTCAATCGCACAAATTTAGGCAGTAGGACAGTCCCAGACTCACCCCCTCGCTGTGGGACAGGGACTCCCCTGGCTCTTCCTCCACCCACTCTTCATCACTCTCCACCTCGTAATCAAGCAGCACCTGGAAGAGGGGAGGGTGGGGGGGGGGTGAGGAAAGGTGCAGTTTCAGACACACTGTCAACCAAACACCAAGCAAACAGCACAGCAGCCAATCACACCTTGAACAGGAATGACTGACAGAGGGAGAAAGAAAAACGAGCCCGGCATGGTGTAATACCTTGTCCTGCCTCAGGGGGCAGCGTGGGGAGATGTGGGTGCTCTTCTTGTTCCAGGTGCCCCAGTACGCCGGGCGGTAGTTCTCCTGGAACTGCAGCAGCTTCATGCGGCCGTACCGCTGGCGGCCGGGCACGCCTTCCGGCTTCTGTCCCTCGGGCACCACCATGCAGTCCCTGTTTTTTTGGGGGGGGGGGAAGAACGCTACCCTGTTAGCCCTCTGAAGAGATTTTCAGAATGTTTTTTTTTTTTTTTTTTTCCAAAGTTCTAGAACTCAATCACATTTAATTACCAGCAGCGATTGTGACATCAGCATTAGAATGTCCAGCCAAGAACATTCTAAATCGCGTGTTTGTGACCTCATCACACCTTTAAAAAAAGGGTTAACAGGATACCGAGGCCTTTTATCAGTATGCAAATCAGGCCGCACAGTTCGCAAACACAGCCACAGGCCGAGAACCACGCAAGCTGAAACGCAATAAAACATGTTATGCATTACGTTATCAAATGCTTAAGAGCTTCTCAAAGAGGACCTAGAGATCCATGGCAGTGATCTTCAGTCTTGGTCCTGGTGGGCCGCAGGGTCTGCTGGTTTCTCTCTTCGCCTTAATATCAGCAACAAATTCAGACCCAAGAAACCGGGATAGGCGAGTTGCCCGTGTAATCGGCTGCTTTAACTGAAGAATGAAGTTCTGAGCGACAACAAAAACCAGCAGGCCCTGCGGCCCTCCAGGACCAGGACTGAAGACCACCGCGCTATGACAACACGCTTAGCGGACGCTCTTATCCAGAGGGGTTCACCAGGCAAGAGAGCACAAGCGCAGCCAGCATTAGCGTTAGACGAGCAACAGTGACAGAGCTGGCCAACACACCACAGCTGCACCAGGCTGAAGCACTAACGCAGGTAACCATGACGACCATGACGACCATGACACCATCCCCGGAACTAAACGTGTAGTGAAGAGGTTCTGTATCACACATTAGGCAGAACCAGAGGGGGATTTTTTTTGGGTGGATGGGGGGGTTCACTCACCCCCCTCTCTCGGCGGAGCAGGCCCTGGTGGGGCCCGACCGGCGGGGTTTGTGCCTCCTCCAGTCCCTCAGGCCGTCCAGCGTCCCGTCGGGCCGGGACAGGTAGCGGTCCAGCTCCTCCAGAGCGGCCTCCTCACACTGTACCCGCACCAGCGGGGCCAGGAGCATGTGCTCCTTAATCTCAAAGGGAGCGAACTTCCCACAGGCTGCTGCGAGGATCTGTACGGGGCGGGGCGGGGCAGGGGGGGGGCATGGCAGGGGGGAGAGGTGTGGAGACAGAGAAAGAGAGAGAGAGAGATGGGGAAGAAACAGAGATGAATGGAAGGAGACAGAAAGCAAGACGGAAGAGAGAAGCAGGGAAGAAATGGAGGGAAGGAAATGGGAAGGCCAAGACGGAGAGAATAAGGAAGAAAGGAAAGGGAAAAAGAAGGAAGAAAAGAAGGGATAGTGAGAGAGAGAGCAAAAAGAAACTAAGAAACTTCTCAAACACTAATAATCGTAAAACCAAACTCAGGGCAACACAGAAAATTCGGGATGAACAGCACCGCACGCAGAGCCCGGGCCGCTTTACCCCCCCCAGCGCACAGGCTGGGTCCCCGGGGGAGAGCTCCTACCTTTGGGGCCTGCTGGGACTTGGGCCTCTGCAGAAACCGAGTGATCTCCGCTTTCTCCGCTTTGATTCGCTACGGAGGGGGGGGAAGAGAGAGAGCGAGAGAAAGAGAGAGGGGGAGAGAGAGAGAGAGAGAGAAACAGTTACAGCGCGTCTGCTAGCAAGCGAGTAAACGCGTGGAAAAAACAGCTGCTGAACGAACGAGTCCCTTTGAATGAGAAAAGGGGTTTAAAACTCGTAACGATAATAAATTCTCATGCAGGGGCAAGCCCAAAAGTACTTCACAGAAATAATTTTTTTTTTTCTCACATCTTTCTCTTCTTTTACTCGTTTCTCCTCTTCTTTCACTCGCTTCTCCTCCTCTTTCTTCTTTTTTTCTTCAAGTTTTGCACTAAAAATAAATAAATAAATAAATATAGGGGCACAGTTTTGGGGGGCAGAGGGGAACAGTTTTCTGTTTTGGGGGGCAGAGGGGCAGAGTTTTGGGGAGCAGAGGGGCACCGTTTCCTGTTTTGGGGGGCAGAGGGGCAGAGTTTCGGGGGGAACTCACTCCTGCTTTACTCTGCGCTGCTCCTCTTTCGCCCGCAGTTTCTCCGCCCTCTCCTTCTCCTCCCTCTCCTTCTTCTCCTTCCGCTCCCTCTCCCGCTCCTCCTTCAGCTTGCGCGCCTCCTCCTTCTTACGCTCCTTGGCTTCGCGGGCCTCCTGCCGCTGACGCTCCCTCTCCTCCCGCTCCTCCTGCCTCCGCCGCTCCTCCTCCGTGTTCTGGGGGGGGGGGGGGGGGGGGGGGGGGGGAGACGAGAGTCACAGTCAATTTATCAACAGGACCAGGAGTCAGCGTCTTAGGGACAATACAGGAATCTGATTCTACTTCGCTGAACAATCAAGGTCAATGCAATGGAAAACATAAGTAACAAGGAAAAATAATCCAGTTACACTGGAAGTAAAAAGAAAGGAAGAAGTTATTTTAGAGTTTGAGCAACAGCCTTGTCACAGATTAGTGGGATGAAGCCCCAGGCAGAGTCAATGTCACTACACTGTGAACCCAGTGCAAATGTCACACTGTGAATCCGTTTCATTGAGAGTCAATGCTCCATACTCTAGGAAGCAGATCATCAGCAGACTTAGGATCAGGAGTCTGTCAACATGAGGTTGGGTGTGAATGGGTGAATGAGGGCGTGTGTGAAACGGTGAATGAGGGTGTGTGTGTGTGTGTGTGTGTGAAAGGGTGAATAAGAGAGTGAGGGCATGTATGAATGGGTGAATGAGAGGGTGTGTGTGAATGGGTGAATGAGAGACAATAATTGTAAAGCACTTTGTGAAGCCGTAGTTGCTGGAAAACCATAGTGCTATATAATTACAGTCCATTCAGCATTTAAGACGACTTCATCAGTTACCACCTTACCTTCAGAGAACGCCTCTTCACTTTCTTCCCTTCTGTGTTTTCATTTGTTTTTGGTGTCTAGAGAGAGAAATAGTGAGACACCAAGAATAAATAATTCAACTGTCCATACGGGACACTGAAATCCTGGCCTAATTACCTAATTCATTGTTCCCAAATTGGCATGACAAAGCAGGCTTGGGAACTAAAGAATGCTTCTAAAAACTCTGAAATCAAAAAAAAAAAAAAAACATTCCATATGAAGTGGACAGGTCCACTTGAGCTTCAAAACCCCAAAATCTGACTCAATGAGTTTCGGGTCCAAAATTAAAACAGAATGGGTCAGATCACAAAAAGTGGACGTTTCAGCTAAACCAACAACAAAACCAAAGGAACATCAATGCTAATGCTAGCGCACGGTTACTCTCCCTCAGCGTTGCTACTGAGCGCGCACACATTTGTCATTCAAACAAAGCCAGCTATTCTTCGCGGACTTTTTGCATAAGAGCATTACTACAGAAGTGAGCTTGAGGCTTCTCTCGCCACAGCCCACTGGGGTTTCAGCCGCTTCTCCATGTCAGCTCTTAGCGCGGGAAGCAGGTGCCAGGTGGACCGACGGAAGGGCACTTGGCAACGATTGCCAAACTACAGGATTAGGACCTCACGGGCTGAGTTGTGTGAGAAACTGAAGAGTGGGACACAACATGCACGCGACAAAAATAACTGGCTGTGCATCCCACACCTTTCACTGAAACTCAACACCGGGCGGTCAGACTCAACACATCGCCCATTAGGCATGCTGCACTACTTGGGCTGAGCACGCAGCCGATTTTGGACAATGTTGCCAAAACATTTTCATTCCATACTGGCACAGAAAATGGGCGGGGCGAGGAAGGTCTATGCCCATTTCTGGTTTCCACGCCAACGCCTGCGCTTGATTATTCCAGTAATCCCAACCGTGAAGGTGACCTTGTGGTTCAGCTGATTTCCTCCAAAAGTTCAGGAAGCACTGTTGAACACACTTCTCACATGACAATACGAAACATTTTACTGTGGTTTAACCAACACGTGAAACGGAGTTGGTGTATACAGATAATTAGCTAAAGGCCTGCCATCCAAGGGGCTCCCCACTTCTGTGTTGAGCTGCATTTTAAAAAATGAGGTTTGGGAAGGGTCACAAGGTGTACCGACTCATTACGTGAGCTGTGGGCACAGAAGGTTTTTTGGAGGCCCTGTCGCACAGCGCGCGTGGCATCAGTCCCGTACTCACCGTGGAGACCGGGCTGGTCATCGCGCTCTTGGCGGGCTCCGGCGAGCTCTCCGTCGCCGACAGCGAGCTGGCGGACGAGGGCGACAGCAAAGACACGTTCTCATTGGTGGAAACGTCCGTCTCGTTCTCCTCCGCGTCTTCCCGCGGCGGGTCTGGCGGGGGCGTCTCCGCGGAGACCGACGGCGAGCCGGGAGCATCGGCGTCCTCGTTGTCTGCGCGGGCCTCAGCCCCGTCCTCCGTTTCCAAGGAGACGGCGTCGGCGGCAGCTTCGACAGCAGGCTCCGCGTCAGCGGCCGGGCCCGTCTGACTGTCCCGAGTCGGGGCCGGGAGGGAGGCGCCAGCGGGCTCGGCCGAATTGGAGTCCTCGGTGAGGTCGATGGTCGCGCTCGGGGCTGGGGGGGCCGAGCGGCGGGGGCGGGCCTCCTGCTTAACGAAACCGTCCAGGGGCCCCCGCCCGTTCACCAGGGTGGCCCTATTGGGCGGGAGGAGCGGGGGGGGCGGGGTCCAGTTCGTTCTCTCCGTCAGAGCTGCTGGGGTCCAGGTTTGGGGGTGCAGTTGGGGGGCCTCTCACCCTTTTGGGCGCCCCATTTTCCTTGGGTTCTGGGTTGAGACGTTTGAAGGGAAGGCGAGCTGGTGGGGTGGAAGGAAGCAAGACCATCCACATTCACCAACAGCCAATCAATAAACGTAAACACCACACAACATATTTATATACACCATATTCACATCTTGCCATTATACCACCATCTTTGATGAAGGAGGCAACTCAGACGCACCCCTAATATTTCACCCTGTCCATGTATTTTTTACTCAACCGTTTGCCTGAGGTGCGATACATTCATACAAAATTATCTGCCAGTCTTATATTATCACATTACCCCAATCGCCCACAGACCGTTATATTCGACACGATAAGAAACAATACATAGTTTTTAAACGGAGCTGCTCCAGGTCCATTTAAAATTCATAGCAAATAAAAGCACTTATTTGCAATGAAACTCGAAATTGCACCCAGAGTTGGATATTTTCACTGGGAGTGGTAGGGAAGCTGCAACGGTCTCCGCCTATTTTAGTTTATTCCGTTTAAATTGTTTAATAACAGCCGTTTGTCACGGGGGTATCCATTCCTAAATGCCAATGACTCATAACCCCTCTCGAGAAGCAGCCTACGGTCCTCCATTTTGGATCGAACCCCATATTTCAGCAAGTCCATTTGACTCTTATTACCCACAACGACCGCTAAGCAAGTCTTGTCAAGTAACTACGGTCCCGATGCAACGAAGAAAGGACCCTACCTTGAATGAGTTTCTTGGCGGCAGCGCTGGACTTGGCCTTGCAATCCATACCTGTACAAAAGGACACGGAGACAGGGTAAAAGAAAGAGAAATTCATATGCCGAAAACATAGTACTCAACTCCGCACAGTATAACTAACCGCCAATATACCGGAATTACATGAACGGTAGCTTCGTAGTGCTGCCCAGTTATCCAACTAACTTAGACTACTACTTTACCAACGACTTCAATAACTGGCAAGCTTTAAGTTCACCCACCCATGACAGGAAAAACAATGTTATCTAGCTAGCTACTAAACACTGCTCCTCCGAGATTGATATTTTGTTCCGATAATTTAGCAGCTAGCTCGCTAGCTACTAACACACATCAGTTCTGTCGTAAACTGACGTTAACTAGCTAACTAAGCTAATTTAGCTTCTTCGTTGGCGCTTATCAGGCTCTAAGCTAACCAGCTACCGGCACGCGAATACACTTTTTTGGGGAAAAAGTTCGTTTGGTCACGATGAGGTATCTGGACTCTTAACAACTAACGTTACCTTGCGCACTATGGTAGCTGGGGTTGCAGGTACATAACGAGTTGTTGACCTTGATAGAAAGTTGTAGCTAATGTTAACTTACCTGAAAATGAACCGGTTCACATTCAAGTCACTTAGCAGCCTGCTAACTTAAATCACAAACTGGGACTGAGACCATTTAAGAAAATTGACAAAAGACTGGGCTAGCCTGCACCTTGCCAAGCCGAGCCTTTGATGCTCTCCCGCCACTGCCAACTTATTAGCCTTAAAAAGAAGCAAGCCTGCGAGTTTGTTCACTAAATGGCCGGCAGCTGGATGAATACGTCGGCGCTATATTAGCCCAGCGTGTTGTATATGGAAATTAAAACCACATCCCCGTTTCTTGTACATCAAGAACCATCCACCACGAAAAGCATTTGGCGAGTAAAAAAATAATTTAAATCCAACAATATGTATCATTTAACGGTGGCTTTTTTCGACAGACCAAACCGCTCTGTCAATGTCGGCATTTGTTTTTAGCCAATTGCTCAATGTAGTGCAATGCTCACTGCAGATATGTGTCCAATAACTTGCCAGTTTTCACGCTAAATGCTTAACTTACCTCTCCTCCGTGGTGTGGAGGCCAGTACATGCCGTTCCGAGGACGGGTCTTCCGCCGCTAGCATCACCCTCCAAAACTAAACCCACACTCTTGACAAAAATGGATGAGCGCAAAAAAAATACAATGACAACAAATGGATGGTTAATAGAATTAAATGTTATTTTCCAGCTCTCTCAACCCTAATCTGTAACTGCAAACGTATTGTATTAAATCCCTTCATCAACAAAGTAACAACGTTATGAAATATTTGTATTGCTTAATTATAAAACGGTATTGGCATGTTCCGTATACCTCCCCACTACTTCTGCAGACTGCCTCGCGCTCGCTAGTCAGAATTGGCGGGATCCTCTCCCTGACCCCCGTTCCGCTTCACGCGATTGGTCGATATAGTGAAACGTCACAAAAAAGGAGAAACTTTCACCATGTATACGTGTGGCCCCGCCCTTTTTTCTACGTCATACAATACGGATTCGCTTCAAATTCATACATGATTGGCTCGTTAAAATCTGTTTTTATTGCTACTGTAAACTCATCGATAATTGCTTTGCAGTCCGGACGACCTATTTTTGTCTAGTGACTGGTCCTTAGTGAAAGGCAAAAATGTCCACCTTAAGATAAATCTTAAAAATCGTAAAAGCAGCGATTTCGGAAAAATGCCGATTTGAAATCCAGTTTCAAATTAGAATGTACATATTTAAACATGATAATATACATAACAACAGAAATCTCACAACACACAGCCTTGTTTCAATTCCAGAGCGTGTAGCCACACACCGAGTGAATAAGGGCACTTTATTTTATTTATATTTTCTCATGTACAATTACTCCACTGTACCGTGTGAGAATAAATAACACTTCATATTTTATGTACGAAAAAATAATATTCGGTAAGAAAATATTGTGTAGAACTATAGCCTACATTTTTGGAAAACGCAGAGAGCCCTTTCACTTTCTAAAGTCGTTTTTGGTAGACGCTCTCTCTACACAGCTTTCCTCAAGCTGTGTAGTCCCACCCCGATAGGATGGAACTACAAATCCTATAATTCAGGATACCGATTTCCTGGAATCTACGGGCTGGGTTGGCGTATCACGAGCTGGAGTTAGCGGTCCTCAGGTAGCTAAGAATATAATTATTAAATTAAACAAAAAACAAACGTAAGCAATTGCATGACTCGTTTCGGATAAATTAACACACTTCACGCCATAACGAAACGGTTATTTTCCTATCTGATGTGTTTGGTTTGGATCATCTTGTAGCTTACCCTAGCAAGATAGCTGTCCGCAGCGGAAAAAAAGCTCGCTTTATAGCACTGTGGTTTGCCATTAGCGAGTGAGCCAGTTGCGTGAGGTCTGTTTTCAATTCATTTTCGAAAGATAAGACAGGCGAATAGTTCGTAATTCTGCCATATGAACTCAGCAGACGTGTTATGTTAATGATGAATTAGTTGAGAATTAGCTACTCGATGAAGTCGCGCTAGTGGTTGCTACCACTAGCTGTCGAATTTTCTGTGAGAATCTGAACGAGAAGGCAAACAAAAAAAAAAATTGAGATTGACGTGCGGAGTCATTTAAACAAATATAGATACTAACCATGTGAAATGTAGTAGGCAGACGTTTGAGAACGTACCTGGTTAGACAATATATTGATAAAGCAAGAGGTAATCATTAAATCGTAATTTGGCATAATGATTAACTTCGAGATACATAGTTATGTCACTTTTGTTGTTAATTTTTCGAAAATATGCAAAGTGAAACCGCAATATAAAATGTACATTTGGGAACTGTTAACCAATTTATCAAATTACGTATGGGTAGGAAAGGGGAGCACAGGGAAACTATTTCCACCTGTGTTCAGGTGAAGTATTTTATGATGACTGGAAAGAGCACGTGTTCGTTATTGCACCAAACTCTGAACTAAACATTAACTGAAGAACCAGCTGAAATCATTTTATGCAATTTTCAGTTCATGCACTGTGATTGTTTTATGTAATACTATTTCAAATGATGAAGGCCCCCATTACACAATGTATCAGATAAAGCTTCAGAATTAGCAGTATTATTGGGTAATGAGATCATGATTATGTTTGTATCTTATGTGAAGCAAAACACTTCAGTAAACTACTAAACATCTGTCTCAGAGCAATACGAACAATTAACTGCTTGGATGTGAAATTCAGGGGTTTATTGGGATTTCTTGATTAATTTCGTCTCCTTTATGAAAGTATCTTTAGTGAGAGTGCTATAATGGACCTTTTCTTTAACATGTTAATCTGCAGTGAGGGAGGGATTGGAGAAAAACAAGCTCCTCAAAATGGCAGGTGAGTTCTCTACCCCCGTACTACTGTACTTTGATTTATAATTGTGCTTATTGTTAACTGCTCCCATGGGTCACCATCGATTTATACACTCACTGAAATATGGGTACGTGTATTTGGTACGGCTCAGCTCAGAATTTGAGCGATCGTTCTCTTTCTGCGAGGTAATAGCGGACTCCACTTCTGCACCTCGGCCAAACAGTGATACAGTCACGGTGTATTGCTTGGTGTGAAGTGCAGAAATCGGTTTGTTATGTCTTTCCTGTGGTTAG
The DNA here is from genome assembly GCF_013347855.1 of Anguilla anguilla. Lineage (NCBI taxonomy): Eukaryota > Metazoa > Chordata > Actinopteri > Anguilliformes > Anguillidae > Anguilla > Anguilla anguilla. Next base: position 4,774,299 of record NC_049206.1, read on the forward strand.
CCACAAAACTGTGCGTCAGGGGTTGAGAAGTAAGCTCATCTGAAAATACCACGCCTTGATGACACCAGATAATGTTCGACATAGCGTTTGTAGTTCTGAATGAACAGATCTGTTGTGCCCTTTTAAAAAGTACTTTCGACACCGGCTCGCACAAAACATTTTCACAACCTCGTTGCCACATAGTGGCAGTGTTACAGCATTTAAAATACATTCTGGTAACATTCGGAGAACTTTTTTTTTTGCTGGGCTTTTCCCCAACTGTCCCCCCCCCACTCATCTATCTTCATCCCTCATTTCAGAACGGGTCAACAACTTCCCCCCGCTGCCTCGGTTCGCGCCCCGCTTCTTAAAGCCGTGCTTCTACCAGAACGTGGAGGAGGAGATCCCACCCCCGCACCGGCAGCTTGTGCGCAGAGTGTACAACCTGTGGATCTGTAAGAGACGCCCGCACCCCACCTAACCCTAACCCTAACCCTACCCCACCTAACCCTAACCCCAATACACCCCCACCTGTACCCCACCTAACCCTAACCCTACCCCTAACCCTAACCCCAATACACCCCCATCCACACTCCCCCGCCTCTGGTGTTAGAGCTTTTCTCGGTTACCTGCACGATATGAGAAGTGAAGCAGATCGATATGAAAAACTGTTATTGAAAATAATTGAAGAACGGAGTGAAAACTTTTCAGTGGCTTTAATTTCTAAGGAGCTGGGCACTAAACAGGCAGCATGCTCTGAATATTGTGTGTGTGTGTGTGTGTGTGTGTGTGTGGGTCTGACTCTCTCTCCCTCCCATCTCTCTGTGTCCTGTCCGTCTGTGTCTGTCTGTCTGTCTCTGGCAGTGTACTCTGCCACGCTGTGTGTGAACGTGGTGTCCTGCATAGCCTGGTGGGCAGGCGGGGGAAGCGGAGTCAATTTCGGCCTCTCTCTGCTCTGGCTCATACTCTTCAGCCCGTGTAGCTACACCTGCTGGTTCAGACCACTGTACAAGGCCTTCCGGTAAGCGGTTCTCTCACACATGCTACACACACACACACACACACAAATGCACACCTACACACACATACACACACACGCACACAGACAGACAGGACATGCATGGGTTCCTACACACGCACACGCATATACACACACACACACACACACATACACACACACGCACACAGTGATAAAACATGAGTGTATAACCAGGCTCCCCCCCCCCCTCCTTCTCTTCCCAGGGCGGACAGTTCTTTCAACTTCATGGCCTTCTTCTTCGTGTGTTTCCTCCAGTGTGTGCTGGTCATCATCCAGGCTGTGGGCATCTCAGGCTGGGGGGCATGGTGAGTGCCCGGGGGGGCCACCGCTGCCCACCGCCATCCGCTTCACCCTGGGGGAGTCTGACGCTCTGTCAGAGTCACACACACAAATGCAAGATCAGCTTTTTTCCCCGGATATGGACTTCCTCTTGTCCCTCGGAAGTGAGTCCTTCCTGTTATTTTGCTGCCAGCTGACACGATTGACTTCTTTCTGCTCCCCCTAGTGGCTGGATCGCGGCGGTGATGTTCTTCAGCTATAACGTGGGCTCGGCTGTGGTGATGCTGTTCTCTGCTCTGCTCTTCTCTCTGGTGGCAGTGCTGATGGTGCTGGCTCTGTACAGAGTGAGTCCTCTATACCGTGCATGTGCGTGCATGTGCGCAAACACATTTTTACGCACACACACACATACACATGCATGCGCACAAACACATTTTCACACACACACACACATGCGTATGCACATCCACATGCATACATATGCGCGCACACGCGCAGACACACACGCACCTGCATGTACACACATACACACACCTGCACGCCCACGCACACAAGCACACACAAGCACACACACACACGCACACACAGACACACGCACACACCCCTGGGGTGGCGCTGACCTTTCTCCCCGGTCCCCCGCAGGTGCACCGGCTGTACCGCGGCGGCGGGGGCAGCATGCAGCGCGCCCAGGAGGAGTGGAGCAGCGGGGCGTGGAAGAGCGCCTCCGCCCGCGAGGCGGGCTTCAATGCCATCTCCGTCAGCGGGCCCAGCCTGCCCCAGTACCCCGCCGCCGTGCCCAGCTACCCGGAGAGCGGGCCCTGGTGATGTGATGCCCTGACCAGCCACTAGAGGGAGCAGTGGAGCCGCTCCTACCATCTCAGACCCCGCCCCCCCATCCCCCCCCCCCCCGGCTCCACTTTCCCCGCCACACTCTGACAGGTGGAAACGGGTGCGCTGCGGTTTTTTAAAAAGCTCTACGCAGGCGCGGGGAAGATTATCAGTGCCCGTGCGGGGCGTAGACGCTAACCGCCGCCGCCCCGCCCTCCCAAACAGATTCCGAACGGCCGCGTTGCCCGCGGCAACTCCGCTGTGCTGAGACCACCGTTGGAAACATTCCTGAAGGCCTTTAAAAAAAAAAAAATTAAAAAAAATTATATGTACATATGCGTAAATTGTAAATTGTAAAATGAAAAAAAGATTCATTCCGGTCATCGTCATTCCATATTTTGTTTACAGAGAACAATTGGGGTTTTTCCAAAATATATATATATATTTTTTTTTTTTTTGCCTGTCATGGATATTGTAGAAATATGAGTCAAAGCACTTATCGCATATCTCAACATTTCTTTTTTCATCAAATCCATTATCTGTTCACTCAGTTGGGTCGTGGAATTGATGGCAAGAGCAGATTTATTACTCTGGAGTAATAACCACCTTTTAAAAAAAATTATCCCCAATCAGTTCAAATTAATCGGTTCGGTAGGGTTAGACAAGTTGGGGAAACCCCAGCCATGTGACATATTGACATTGTAGCTGACAGTACGGTAGACTTTATAGAATACACAGAGGGGAGCATTGGGTTTTGAATGTTAGAGTGGGTATTGCTTTATTAGACAACTCTGGGGTTTAAACAAGGAGTTACACTGGGACTCCCGTTCACTCTCGCTGCATCGTTAGCTTTGAAGCTTTAAAAGCCTTTCTAGAAGCCTAGCGCATTTCTCGGTTTACGTTTGTGAGATTTTTCGGCGCACTCTAGCGCAGCTTTAAACGCGAGCTCGTTGAGACAATCCTTCCGCGGAATGACATTTCGTCCCACTTCCTGGGGTTAAACGTTGCGCTTGGTCGCAGGCGTTTCGGTGGAGCAGAAGGGTCGGATGAGTCACAGGGAGGGGGGTTTTATGGAAATCGGGCTCCGTTCCAATTTAGCCTCTTAAGCCCCGACTTTTGGGGCGCACCAATCCTGCGTTAGCGATGTGGGGGAGGGTCTGTGATCTAGTCACGCCCATGTCCTCTGCTGGACTTCCATGGAAGAATGAGTGGCTCAGTTTGGGGGGGGGGGGGTGATATTATTGCATGTGTTCAGCACAAAACTGAACCTCCGGCAAAGAAAATGGCCGCCAGCCTCATTTCCGCTTAAAACCGCTGACTGAACACAACTGACATAGTGAAGAGACCGCGTCGAATGAAAACACACGATTGCAGTCACAATCGGCCAATCGCAACACAGGATTACAGTCACAAACGCACGATTGCAGTCACATTCGGCCAATTGCAACACACGATTTCAGTCACATTATGCCAATCACAATGGCGCATTACATCACTAGAACATCCTAACTGGAGAATGCATACCGGTAGTCAGCATGTCCGCGCTCACCTGTTTAGATGTTGGCGTTACTGTGGAGGATGTTGCGCCATTTTCTCCACGGTTCTGAGCTTCAGCTTGAGAGTTCTGTTCCTCCGGTTTTCAGAGTGACCGCTGAAGACAAGCAAAAGCCAGAGCACCAGAAAGTGACCTGTGAATTCACCAATTACTTCCTGAAATTCAGCACGGAAAAATTACTTCAGTTTGAGTCGCATAGTCCTAACTGCAGCTGGGTATCATTTGAAATGGCACGGAAAACCGTTCTCATTTCCTTTACGTGCAACACAACAGAAAAACAATGTTTTAAGACAGTTGGGGAAGTGCTTTCTAAAAGAAAATGAGCTGTAATATGTCATTGCTAGGACGCAGAGCCTGCTTTGTTGGGAGTGGTCCACAATTTCAGAGATTCCTTTTTGTGTGTGATGTCATAATGAGGATTGACCTTTGACTGGAACAGCTGGAGCAGCTGCAGGATCGAGAGATTCTGTCCTTAATGATTATTCTGCCATCAGTGCTTGTGCAGTGGGCACCTCAGAACACACTTTCTTTCCCAAAAAAGTCATCCCTTACACTAGCCTGGGGTGTGAGCTTTGAGGCAGCCCTGTTTCCACTTGTGCACCTTCGCGTGCTGTTTACACTAAAATTCTGAAACTGGACCTGCTGGGGCCAACCCGAAATCTTTCTGCGTGTGTAAATATTGCATTAACAACTTTTTTGTAAACTAACGTGTTAAAGGGTAGTAAGAAAAAAGATTTTGGACAGAGAGCTGCCACTCAAGGACCAGGGTTTGACCCCTTTGAGTTCACCACGATTACAAGGTTTTTGGAGTGGACAGTTTTACCTCTCCACCCCCCCTCCCCCCCCCCCCCCACCACAGTAGCGAGGGAATGTAGAGCTACGTGCCTGTGTTCACAGCACCCCACAAGTGTGTGTGTGTGTAAGCGTGCATTTTCTTGATAGCATTGTTGTCATTATATTTAATGTTTTTTTTTTATTTTTTAAATACACACACCCACCGTTGCCTCACGTATGAAGACCCCCTGTACGACACGCCTTAACGCTTGCGGTAGTCACCCTCGCATGGCGAGTAAATCGCGCTCGATTCTCACCCGCTTCCGCTCTTCGCTTTAAACAGGCGCTGTTCTGTCTGCGCTTTCACTGAACACACGCCCTTATCTCCCAACAGCACTCAGACGCACTCACAGACCGTGTATTGTATCGACTTTAAAGGACACCTTGGGCTTTTTCACTGAAATATTTACCACCAGGATTTTACCTTTACAATTATCGTTTTAACACGCACTAATTGTACCTTGAATGTTAATCTTACATCTTCTTGGGGGGAAAAGTCAAGCAGCTGAATACAAACCAACGGGAAAGTGCTGAACTGGACATACTCAGTGCAAGCCAAGCCAACTGACCTGACCTGAAGGGCAGATTCTCAAAGGCTCACCATGTCCAAACGAGCGCTTGGTTTCTCCCGTTGCTGACTCGCCCTGGGTGTCTTTAAACAAAGCCTCACAAGTCCGCTCTGCCCAGACATCAGAATGCCAGCTCTCCATCTTTAGCGGTGCCCATGGTGATGATGTCCTTTTTTTTTCTGTTCTGATTTAGCCATGCGGTTTCCTTTGTTCCCTGTAGTTAGGAGCTGGTGCACCCTCCCTCCCTCTCTCCCTCTCTCTCTCTCTCTCTCTCTGTTTTGTCAGTGTTCCCGCACATTAACCATCTCAATCTCCTAATAGCTGGAGCGCTGTGTTTACAGTCAGACCGGCCGGGCTGACTTACTGACTGACTGACTTGCGGCCATGTATCGCTAACTGAATATGTGACTTGAGTTTTTTTTTTTTTTTTTTCTTTTAAACTATTTGAAGTGCTGCTCCCCCCCACGTTGTACCTGTGTGGGGGGAGATAGTTTGTTTTGGAGACTATAGTTCATCTCTGATATGTGCTGTTGTTAAAATTTTAATACCATTGAATATAACTTACATTTCATATGCATTTTTAAAAGCTTGTTTATATATATATATATATATATACATATAAATAATGTATGTATATCTATATATACACACACAGTTTATAGAATTTTTTTATGGAAACATTGAAGAAACATAAGTTGTGTGGTTATGAATTTGTGCCTGCCTAAATCACTGGCTTGTTTTGAAATTCCATCTGGATAAATATTTATCTCAATAAACATTCCTGTTATGAACCGGTGGGTGTCTCTATGAAGAAATATTTGCAGCAAAATGCACATACACTTTCAGATTTCCACACTCGTCAGTATTTTGAGGGTTGCATTCTGTAGCACTGCACGAACGGGGCTGCGAAACATATCCCATTAGTGCAGGGTTTAAGTCTTTGTGTAAAAACTGATTTTAACATCTAAAATATAGCTCTGATAATGTTGCATAACTACATTTTGAATGAACTCAAATAGAATTTGGCAACAAATTTTTTTTTTTTGCTCTTGCATTGGAGCTCCATTCAGAGGGGTTCGCTAGTCTCCTAAACTCTCACCCACAGTACTAGCTGGTACACTACTTCAAAGTTAGGATAAAATGGAAATGTCACACTTGGGAGAAACCACCAGGGGGCGGCATTACACTGGTTGGGTTAGGCCAAAATACGTCACTCTACGCTCGCCCTCCTATTTGAGTCTATGTGCTAGGTGTAAAAAGCATCTTGCACAATCCCTTTACCGAATGTTTTTTAAATGTCATAACTGAATTCCCTGGCACTTTGTTTCCTCTTTTTGTTCTTTAACCTGTTTATATGTTACTGTTGTATGAGTGTGACTATTATCAATAAAGCTGAGAAAAAAGTATATGCTCTGGGACTGCCCTCCTGTGTGCCTGAGCAAAAATCACGTCTGGTCGAGTGAACAGACTAACAGACAGTGAAATCAATTCCTCATCGACTATTAAATGTGATGCTTGATTGCTTTATAGGCTGTTGATTTGCTGTTCATGTTTAATTGTTTCCACGGCACATTTATGCTTTGGGCACTCCTAGAACGCACATGAAAACATCAAATTCACGCGACAGAGCTCAGAGAGGACCCGAAAGGTTTACACTTCGACATGGATTCAAAGAAACACCGCAGAATCAGATCTAATTCACGTTCCCGGTACCGGTCCAATACCTCTCGGAGTAGAAGTCGTTCCCCCGAAGGAAAGAGGGGCAGAAGTTGTTCGAGGGAAAAGAAATATTGCAAAAGGGCCTCAAAAAGATCGCGATCCGAGAGCAGTGGCTCGCGGAGTAGTTCGGTTTCTGGGACGGAGCACCGGTCCAGAGACAGAAAACCTACTTCTGCTGAGCGGCACCAGTACCATTCGAAAAGTGACTCTGGTGGTTCCGAGAGAAGGGTCCGGAAACAAGGGGGGCAACGGTTGAAAGAGCGAGGGCCCTCTAAATATCGATCCAGGTATTAATCTAGTTTAGTTTAAGTGGTAGCTGTGGTGGTGCTGTAGCCTACATGTATGGCGCATCATTAGTTTGCTAGCTTATAGTTAGCAAGCGTTTTATTTTAAACTTTGGTAAAGTCGGCATATAAATATGTCAGTTTTCTAAATTATTACTGGTGGATGGCGATGTTCGCATTGCTCATGCGCAGTTTTATCACCGCTAATTTCTCTGAAACTTACAAATGTTTCATAGCGCTTTTTTGTAAGGTGCGCGTGAAACCAGTATTCTTGAAGCATCTATTGTTGTAACTAAGGTTATTCTATTGTGTGTTTCCTCAGTTCTGAATCGGAAGATGAACAGGGGGAAAAAAAGAAGAACAAGAAAAAGAAGAGGCAAAGAGATGAGAAACGGGGCGGGAAGGGGAGGGGGGAGAGCCGGAGCCCTTCCCGCTCGCCCTCGGAATCCAGCCCGGAGAGAGGGAAGGGGAGGGCGCGGGACGGAGAGAGCAGCGACGGAGGGAGGAAGAAGAAGAGCAGCGTGCCCCGGGGGAGCCGGAGCCGGAGCCCCAGCGGGAGCCCCAGCAGGGAGAGACTGAGGAGGGAGGAGGGCTCGCAGGACAGGGGGCGGAGGAGGAGCGCCGAGAGGGCCAGGGGGCGGAGGAGCCGCGACCGCGAGGACAGGAGGCGGAGGAGGAGTCGAGACGGGGAGGGGAGAGGACGCGGGAGCAGAGAGCGGGAGCGGGGCGGGGAGCGGAGCAGGAGCCGGACCAGAGACCGCGAGCGGGACCGGGACCGGGACCGGGACCGGGGCGGGGAGACCAGCAGGAGGCGCTCCAGCTCGCGCTCCTCGGTCACGTCGCAGTCCTCCGATTCGAGCGACGGGGGCGCCCGGGGGCGGGACGGCGGGCTCTCGGTCCGAGACGAGCAGAAGAAGAGGAAGGAGATGCTGAAGGCCCTGGAGACGCCCGAGGAGAAGAGGGCCAGGCGGCTGGCCAAGAAGGAGGCCAAGGAGAGGAAGAAGAGGGAGAAGATGGGCTGGAGCGAAGAGTACATGGGCTACACCAACGCCGACAACCCCTTCGGGGACAACAACCTGCTGGGCACCTTCAAGTGGCAGAAGGTAAGCGGGGTGGCAGTCCTGGGTCAAATGCGCATTTGTTTTGGATCCAAATACTTTTCTGCGCTCTGTTGATCTTGCCTGGTGTAATTGAGCCTGCCACAATGTGACCAGAAGGCGGGGTTTGCACTTTTTGAGAGTATTTCATTGGTTCCAATACGCCAGACAAGATCAGTAAAGCGTAGAAAAGTGTTTGAATCCAAAACAAATGCGTATTTGACCCAGGTCTGAGAGACGGGAGGGGAAACAGGTCACGTTTACACAGCACTTTCAATGTCACTGATCTCATCTCACTGCATCCGGCTGCTGTTTACCCACAACAATACTGCATAGAGTGTCCCGGTTAACGCGTTTGAGCACTGTCCCTCAAGGACTGTACTGAGTGTTCACTCCTGCAAGTTAAATATCTTCTTACAAAAATATCAATTGCCTTAAAAAAAGTGAAGACTGAAGTGTTAAATGATTGCTGACTCTTGCTGGTCGACGATGTCAGCCTGTGTTTAATAGATTTGAGCGCAGTGTAAGCATTTCAAAACTGTGTCCCCTCAGAATTTTAGCTGGCTCTGCACTCAGATAGGGAAATGTTGAATAAATACAGAATGACTTTGTAAATTAAGATTAAAATGGAGGGAAGCACCACTGTCTGGGCTCTACGGTGACATTTTTTTTGAAGGAGCACAAGTTGGAAAAAAAAATTGGGAACACACGAATGAATCCCAATTAGTAGATTGTGCCCCCAAATGATTTTTCCAGTTAGCACCCATCGATTTTCAGGATCAAATGCCCCTGAACCGGGGACAGCGTAGAGCCCTGGCTGCGCAGCGCGGGTTGACTGACAGCCTGTGTGTGTGTGTGTGTGACGCTCGTTCGACAGGCCCTGGAGAAGAAGGGGATCGGGCACCTGGGAGAGAAGGACCTGAAGGAGAGGAACAAGCGCATCCAGGAGGAGAACCGCAGGGAGCTGCAGAAGGTAGGGCCGCCGCCCGTCCCGCCGCCGAGGCTTTTCACGCGGAGATTCCGTTTGTCCGTTTTTCAAACGCGCGGCGAAGCCCTCGAACGGACAGCCTGTCCGTGAGGGAGACGTTACTTCCTGTAGACTGACGTTTTCTTGCTCACTCAAGTCTCTGGCGTCTGCTGGGCTGAAGCTCAAGCCCTGGTGTATTTGGGGTTGAGTCCTGGTGTGTTTGGGGTTGAGTCCTGGTGCATTTTGGGTTGAGTCCTGGTGTGTTTGGGGTTGAGTCCTGGTGTGTTTGGGGTCGAGTCCTGGTGCATTTTGGGTCGAGTCCTGGTGCATTTTTGGGTTGAGTCCTGGTGCGTTTTGGGTTGAGTCCTGGCGCGTTTGGGGTCGAGTCCTGGTGCATTTTTGGGTCGAGTCCTGGTGCGTTTTGGGTTGAGTACTGGCGCGTTTGGGGTTGAGTCCTGACGCGTTTGGGGTCGAGTCCTGGCGCGTTTGGGGTTGAGTCCTGGCGCGTTTGGGGTTGAGTCCTGGTGCGTTTGGGGTTGAGTCCTGGCGCGTTTGGGGTTGAGTCCTGGCGCGTTTGGCGATGTGTTTAGTGGCGCTTCTTGCCGCCTCGCAGGTGAAGCAGCTGCGGCTGGAGAGGGAGAGGGAGAAGGCCATGAGGGAGCAGGAGCTGGAGATGCTGCAGAGGGAGAAGGAGGCGGAGCATTTCAAAACATGGGCGGAGCAAGAGGACAACTTTCACCTGCACCAGGCCAAACTGCGGTGAGTACAGTCACACACACACACACACACCTGCACCAGGCCAAACTGCAGTGAGTACAGTCACACACACACACACACACACGCACACCTGCACCAGGCCAAACTGCGGTGAGTACAGTCTCACACACACACACACACACACACACGCACACCTGCACCAGGCCAAACTGCGGTGAGTACAGTCACACACACACACACGCACACCTGCACCAGGCCATACGGCGGTGAGTACAGTCACACACACCTGCACCAGGCCAAACTGCAGTGAGTACAGTCACACACACACTCACACACACACACACACACCTACACCTGCACCAGGCCATACTACTCAGCCTGTGCTGAGGGTCTGACGGGGCCCCTGGCTGTGCCTGCAGGTCTAAGATCCGGATCCGGGACGGGCGCGCCAAACCCATCGACCTGCTGGCCAAGTACATCAGCGCCGAGGACGACGACCTGGCCGTGGAGATGCACGAGCCCTACACCTTCCTCAACGGCCTGACCGTCACCGACATGGACGACCTGCTGGAGGACATCAAGGTGTGTGTGTGTGTGTGCATGCGTCTGTGTGTGCGTGTGTACATATGTATGTGTGTGTGCGTGTTTGTGTGTAGTGCTCACTGGTGGAGCGCGTGACTCCCTCCTGAGCTCCAGCCTGTCCCTGTTCCCCCCAGATCTACATGGAGCTGGAGCAGGGGAAGAACGTGGACTTCTGGAGGGACATGACCACCATCACCGAGGACGAGATCAGCAAGCTCCGCAAGCTGGAGGCGTCGGGGAAAGGGCCAGGTAGGCCGGCAACGTGTTGCTAGGGCAACGGGGTTTGTTGCTAGGGTGACAGAATATTGTTAATTTGGCCATGTGGTGTTATGTTTTTTTTTTTTTTTGGTTTTCTTCTCCTATGAAGCGTCCCCAAAAATATGCGGGACGTGTGGAATAAAAAAAAAAAAAGATTGCCGGACACTTGAATGTCCACAAAAACAGATGCAAGGTCCTGAAAAGCTGCATAAAAGAAACTGCGGCTTTCAGCAGGAAGATCTGGCCCGTGAACCTTCGTGTAAACGTAGCCGAGCGGTCGCGCGGTTTCAAAAGGAAACCGAGGAACCGAACGCCTCTCCTGAGATGCGTCAGCGGCCCTTGAACTCGCTCTTGGGGGCGACATGGCTCAGGAGGTGAGAGCGGTTGTCTGGCAGTCGGAGGGTTGCCGGTTCGATCCCCCGTCCTGGGGCGTGTCGAAGTGTCCCTGAGCAAGACACCTGACCCCCTAACTGCTCTGGCGAATGAGAGGCATCAGTTGTAAAGCGCTTTGGATAAAAGCGCTATATAAATGCAGTCCATTTACCAGTCAATATCACACAGGTCACATGATTGTGATTTACCGTTTACCGTGAACGGCGCGGCGTCTCTTCCAGGGGACCGGCGCGAGGGCATCAACACCTCGGTGAGCACCGACGTGCAGACCGTGTTCAAGGGCAAGACGTACAGCCAGCTGCAGGCCATGCACCTGAGCATCGAGACCAAGATCCGCGCCGGGGGATCCAACCTGGACATCGGCTACTGGGAGAGCCTGCTGCAGCAGGTGCGGGTCTACATGGCCCGAGCGCGGTCAGTACCTCCGCACCCCCCCCCCGAACCCCCGTTACGCTGCCCACATTCTCTACGCTGGGTCAGATAAGTTTTTTTTTAAAAATAGTTTAACATTTCACGGACGTCTAAAGTTACAAAAGAGGTCACAATGCTTTTGTGGAGCCCTGACAATCCCCCCCCCCCCCCCCGAAAAAAAAGAGTGCAATCGAGCAATAAAATAAGGAAGATGTGTATACTGAATATCAGTAGACATAAGTGCTTCTTTTAAAAATAGTCTGTAATCTGCTGGAATTGAAATTAAATTTGAATTTAGCAGACATCTTATCCAGAGTGACTTGCATAACTTTCTAGAATCAGTGTAACAGCTTCACAGTATCCATTTGTAAAATTCTGCTTCGGCACAAGAGCAGTATCCTACCTGTGAATCGAACCTGCTAGCTTTAGGTTACAAGCCCAGTTCCCTGCCCATTACACCACAGTCCTACCCCATTTAAAATTAAGGACCTAGGCGTACTTCTCCACCCTGTGTTTTTTGGTCACCTGCGAACACCCACCTCTGGACTCAAACCCAGGTACCTCCCACGGGCCGGGTGAAGCACAGGCTGCTCCTGGGACACGGTTTTAACGGTTGTGGCGTTTCTTCCTCCTCACCCCCTCTCCCCCCCCCCCCCAGGCTGAGGGAGAGACACCAGGACGTCCTGCGGCAGAAGCTGTATAAGCTGAAGCAGGAGCAGGGGGTGGAGAGCGAGCCCCTCTTCCCCATCATCAAGGAGGAGCCGGAAGCCGAGGAGCCTGTGTGAGTGACCCCCCCCCCCCCCCCGGTTGTGTTTCCATGGAGAAGTCAAAAGGCTGTTCCTCTCCTGAGGTTGGAGACTGACCCCCCCCCCCCACCTCCCACTTTCTCTTCCTCTATAGTACCGCTGCAGAGGAAGCGGACGCTGAGGAAGCAGGACCCTCCTCCTCCTCACCTGGTGGGGCCGCCAAGGGGCAGGAGGGGGAAGGCGAGGGAGGGAAGGGCGAGGAAGGAGAGAAGGGCGAGGATGAGGAGGAGGGGGAGGCTGAAGGGGCGGAGGCGGTGCTGACGGAGGAGGACCTGATCCAGCAGAGCCAGGCGGAGTACGACTCGGGCCGGTACAGCCCGCGCCTCCTCCTGCCCTCCGACCTGCCCCTGGACACCCACACCATCGACCCCGAGGAGGACCGCACCCGGGTGCACCTGGCCCGCCGGCAGATGCAGGTCACGGGTGAGTCGCTGTGCAGTCCGCGGTCCGCACGCCACCCGCCATACGCCGCACGCCACCCGCCACACCCCACACCCACGGCAAACACATCCCACATACTCCCATTCCAATTTGGAAACCCTCCCTGGGAAATTTCAACATTACATTACTCACCAAAATATGCAAAAAAAAAAGACTACTTTTGTTCTCAACAATAGAGTGAATCTCTAATTGAGTTGACACATCACTGCAGGATTGGTGTTATAAAAGGTTATATTTAACCCAATGTCTGGCACACATAAGACACACTTACGTAAGTGTCTCACCCGGTTCTGGGGGACAAGGGTGAAGGGTTCGATGATTGACGCCACCAAGGTTTTCCCCAAACGGTGAACAGATTCATTTACAGTGGTGCAGTGATAATTAGTGCTAGTTTCAAAACACTGGCATAAAGACACACACACACACACTTAGCCTGCTATACTGGACAAAACGAAACTGACAAAATAACAAACCAGTAGCGTAAAGCTAACAAGTGTGTGAAATAAGTCCACTTTTTAACCCTTTAAGGTGCAAGATCACATGTGATTACGTTCTTAACTGAACATTCTAACGCTGATGTCACAATCACTGCTGGCGACTGAAAACAATACAGTTCTGGAACACTGACTTAGAATTGAATGAAAGAACATTCCAGAAAACCCACTCTCCACAGGGGTGGGATAAGCAGTGATGCCCGTCTGCTTGAGTGTACACACACACACACACACACACACACGTGTCCCGTGACTCACCTTACCTGCGACCCGTTTCGCCCCCCGTCTCCCAGGCGACGCCAGCGAGAGCGCGGAGGACGCCTTCGTGCGGCGCGCGCGGGAGGGCATGGGCGGCGACGAGGCGCAGTTCAGCGTGGAGCTGCCGCTCACCGGCAAGATGTACCTGTGGGCCGACAAGTACCGGCCGCGCAAGCCGCGCTTCTTCAACCGCGTGCACACGGGCTTCGAGTGGAACAAGTACAACCAGACGCACTACGACTTCGACAACCCGCCGCCCAAGATCGTGCAGGGCTACAAGTTCAACATCTTCTACCCGGACCTGATCGACAAGCGCTCCACGCCGCAGTACTTCCTGGAGCCCAGCCCGGACAACCGCGACTTCGGCGTCCTGCGCTTCCACGCGGGGCCCCCCTACGAGGACATCGCCTTCAAGATCGTCAACCGCGAGTGGGAGTACTCGCACCGCCACGGCTTCCGCTGCCAGTTCGCCAACGGCATCTTCCAGCTGTGGTTCCACTTCAAGCGGTACCGCTACCGGCGGTGAGCGGGCCGAAGGCTGAGGGGGAAATGGAGGCGGAGCCTCGGGGGGATTCCAGGCCCCTCCCCCACCACGACCTTTGCTGAAGGGGGAAATGGTGGACTCCAGGCTCCTCCCATTCCAGCTTTTGACAGTTGGGGCTACTGGGGGATCCCAAGCCTCTCCCTCCCTGTATAGCATTTGTTGGGGGGGGGGGGGGGGGGGGGGGGGGCTGGCAGAATTAGGCCCCTCCCACCACAACCTTTGCTGAAGGGGAATGGTGGATTCCAGGCCCATCGCATTACAGCTTTGACTAGTGGGGGGCTGGTGGCCTCTTAAGCCCCTCCCACTACTAGTTTTATGGGTCTAGTGCTCACATGTGATGACGCCATCTTGGCTCTTATCGGGTACCGTATGACCCCAGTTGTAAGAACCACCACCATTTTGAACATGCTTAGAGAAGTAAATTACTGCAAAGCTGTTTTCTTTTGTTCTAAAAACTCAGTTTTGTTTCTGTAAACTGTGTTTTTTCTCCTGTTTGTGTTACTTTCTGACTTCTCTTTTTTAATGGTGCATTTATAGATGTTAAATAAACGGCTTTCCCTGCGTGGACTACTGGAACATCATTTTCTAGAAAGCAGAATTACCTTGCCATTTTTAAAATGTGCTCCTCAGGGTACAGCCTAGATATATTCTTTACGCACAGTGTGAAAAGGAAAGAGTTACCATTTGGTGCATCTCGGGAGCACTGGGCACTGCAAACGCATCTCCATGACGGGGGGGGGGGGGGTCAAGGGTCACCGAGCCTGCAGCTCACTCGGCAGAACGATAACATGCAAAACCGGTTGTCAGAGCAACGCTAGACAGGTAGCGTATCAAAGAATAACATTTTTATTTGTACAAAACAAACAAAGCAGTCGTGTCCAAAAACGGTACAAAAAAACCGAACGGTGAACACAAAACTAAAACAAAAGCCTGTTTAACACTGTGTGACTGTTTGAATATCTGCAGAACCACTTGAGGGAGTCCTCGCGTCTCTTCCTGGCCCCGGTTCACCTGCGCAAACAGGCGCATTGCGCAACGTTGCGCAACAGAGAAGCGGCCGTCTGCGAAGCGCGCGTGCAGACAGCGACGCCCGCCTGGCTGGGGAGGAGTTCTGAAACAGGCTGTTGGGAAAGGAGACCCACGAAGCGCCAGGACTTGCGCGCGGAACTTCTGGAAGCAAGCCTGCTCTTCCCAGAAATATTTTATATTTAAATTTTTTCTATTACATCGAGTGAATCACTGACTGGAAACAACCGATACACAAATAATATGTTTTAATATTGAAAAACAAATGACCCTGCTCTGAGAATTACTTGTAGAAATTTGGAGATAAAAAATACTCTTAATCGTATTAAAGGTGTAAACAAAAGCTTTCATGCACAATGTTACTAATAACGAGTGGTCACAGCCAAGTGCACATTCTTATTCACAGCACTGACTGGTTGTCAAAAAAATAAAAATAAAAAAACAGCTGCTCCCTATTTTTTGTCTCTCAGTCACACTTCTCCTTTGAAGCACAGCATGTGCTGCCCCCCACCACACACCCCACTATTTGCATCTGAAACATTTCCTGTTCTGCAGAGTCCTGCTTCATTTTTGTGTTTTTTTTTTTCCGTTGAAAAATGAGGGCACACACTGACAACTGCAATACTACAAAATCTCCATAACAACATACCTCAGGTTTAACCCTTTGAGGAGTAGTCCGTTTTTTCTTTTCTTTCAAAATTTTAAGTCAGTGCTCTAGAACTCCATTTCAATTACTAGTAGGGACTGTTACCTCAGAATTAGAAGGTTTCGGTTAATGCTTTCGAATACCAGTAGCGACTGTGACATCAGCGTTAGAATGTCGTAGTTAAGAACATTCTAATCGTGTATTTGTGACCTCACACCTTAAAGGGTTAAGGCGCATTAACGCACATCTCTGGAGCACGCGTGGCCTGCTCGGTCTTGCCCACCAATTGTGTAACCCAGGCCAGGCTAGGCTAGGCTAGGCTAGTCCCATCGGGGAATATTTATCAGCAGTGCTGGAGCCAAGGGGGGGGACGGGGGCGGGGGGGGGACGACAGCACAGCCCAAGGAGAACTGGGCTCAAACACAAGAGCGGTAAATCATTTACTGCCCTTAGCAGGGACAGCGCATTTACCCGAAAACCTGTTCCCTTTATTCCCCCCCCCTCCCACCCCAATACTGAGAGCCCCCTCCTGAGTGCTTCAGAATAAGGTCTTGGCAGCAGTGGCATACAAGGCGGGGGGGGGGGGGGCACCACCATCCCCCCCAACATTAGAATTAGGGGGAAAAAAAACCTCCGCTCTTATAATTAGGATTTTAGCTAAAGGACTTAAAAACTTAAAAAGCACAATGTAGCCCCCCCCCCCCCCAAAATGTCCACAAATAAAAAGACCATAGAAAAAAAAATGCCATGTCATTTGAGTCCCCAATAGAAACATTAAAAACACAACAATTCAGACCAACACAAACTTGGCTCAATTCAAATATGCATAGAGTGGTATGAAAAGAAACTAACAAAAATCACTTTCATATAAAAAAAATAACATTGCAATTAAAAAAATAACAGAATTGGAGAAATTGTTTCACAAAACTTGCACAGAAACCATTCAAGGCAATTCTTTTACTTTTAACTAGAATATTCTGCCCCAGTGAAACACCCCCTTTTCTGAGAGTTCCCATGACATCTGCCCCCCCCCCCCCCCCACCCCCACCCCCACCCATCCACCTCTTCCAAATCTCCCCCACACCCCTCCCCCCTTCCCACATCACCCCCTTCCTCCCTACCCTGCCCCACCCCCCCATCCCTCCACCTCTTCCAAATGCCCCCCACACAACAGTGCTGTCAAAAGGACTCCTGGTTGTGTGCAGGGTAGAGCCCTTACCCAACACAGCCACACAGCCCCACAGTTTCCTGAGCATATTACACAGTATTTCTTCTCCCCACAAAAAACTTGACGTTGTTCGCCGTTAAATCTGAATTAATGAGCCGAATCTCGCTCTCCGTCGTGACCTCAAGAGCGCCACCAACTGTTCGGTCGCCTCGGCGACGCACAGCCAGAGGAGAAATCCTGGCGTTCCTCCTCTTTCCGTTCTTCCTGTTCCAGCGGCCAGCGTGTGCAGAGGACGTGTGTTCTGGCTGTTTCAGGGGTCAGCGTGTGCAGAGGACGTGTGTTCTGGCTGTTCCAGGGGCCAGCGTGTGCAGAGGACCGGTGTTCTGGCTGTTCCAGGGGTCAGCGTGTGCAGAGGACCGGTGTTCTGGCTGTTCCAGGGGCCAGCGTGTGCAGAGGACCGGTGTTCTGGCTGTTTCAGGGGCCAGCGTGTGCAGAGGACCGGTGTTCTGGCTGTTTCAGGGGTCAGCGTGTGCAGAGGACCGGTGTTCTGGCTGTTCCAGGGGCCAGCGCCGCTGCAGTTTGAAACGGGTGCGCTGCATAACACTCTAAACCGTCCAGAAATGATGGCTGGTGGGGTGGGGTGGGGGGGGCTGTCACACCCACAGAATCTTTAAAAAAAAAGAAAATTTGCTGCCTTTTATCAGCAAGTAGTCCACCTGAGACAGGTGCGCTACCAAAAAAACCCAAAAATACTGTTCCGTGCCCCACAGAACTAAGGGAGGGGTTACCATGGAAGCAACCGATTACAGGTGGGTGGAGCCTAATGCGGTCAAAATTCCGAGCCTGCCACACCAACAGCCTTCCTTCTTTTGTCTTTCTTTTTTTTTTAAAATTTATTATTACAATATCGTTTTTTTAAATTTTTTTTTAGAAATGTGGCATCTGTGGTGGAAGTGGGATGAAGACCACACTCCCACGTCCGAGGGTCACGTGCACGCGCACGCCGCCCCAGTCCCGCTGCGTCCCGCGCGGTCAGATCTCCGACTCGTCGTCGATGTACTGGAAGGTATCCACGGCGACCTTGGGCGAGGGCGTGCCCTCCCCGTTGCTGGCGGCCAGGGTCAGCCGGTTGTTGTGGGCGTTGTAGTTCGTCACGGACATCAGCGGCTTCTCCTCCACGCAGTTCCTCGCTGGGTCGGAGGAGGGGGCGGGGGCGGGGGCGGGGGCGGGGGCCTGGTCGCCCCCTCCGCCCGTCCCACACGGAAGGGGCAGGTGGCCCCGGCGCAGGTTCCACACCAACAGGCCCGCCAGGAGGAGGGCGAGCACGGCGACCGAAACCTGCAGGGGTACCAGCGAGCCCCCCTGCACCCGCGCCTCCACGCGGGGCGTGGTCTCCCCCCCGGCCCCCGGGGCCAGCCGGTACTCCGCCTCCGTCCGGTTGTACTGCCGACCTTTGACCCTCTCCTCGGACAGGCAGGTGTAGGTGCCGGCGTCGGCGGGCGTGGCCCCCAGGACCATCAGCCCCTCCCCGTGGGCGGAGTACCTGGGGGAGGGGGGCAGCGGCCGGCCGGACAGGTGCCAGCGCACCCGCGCCCGGTTGGACCGGGGCCGGCACGGCAGGTTGATGTTGCTCCCCGGGACCAGCGACACGTTCGCCCTCACTGGGGAACCAACGAGAGCGAGAACCGGCTCACAGAACGTTCAGCTCAAACACGCAGAGAGCGAGCGATTCGGTCACACTGCCCACCGCCTACATCTCAAACTGTAAGCCCGGAGCGCCGCTCTGCCTGCTGGGATTTGATGTTTTCCTGCGCTCACACGCTTCAATTTAAGTCACCGCTTGGCCGATGAGTCTGCACACGCTCGCTTCTAAGGCCTAAACTGACTGAATATGAGGAAAGTTTGAAACCCTTGGGTCTAGAGCAGAGGCGGCCAACCCTGGTCCTGGAGAGCTGCAGGGTCTGCTGGCTTTCTGTCGTTCCTCTGCACTTAAAACAGTGCATTACACACTTAACTCACCTCGCCTGGTTTCCTGGGTCTATAGTGGTTGCGGTATCTAAATTAGAAACGAAAACCAGCAGACCCTGCGGCGCCCCAGCACCAGGGCTGGCCGCCGGTTGGCGGTCAGGATCCACAGTGGCTGCAGGGTCTTTTTTTAAACCTCATACACTGCACTTATCACCTAGCAACCAACCAGGCCTTGAGGTTGAGCGAGGTCCCTTGTTGCAAACGGTTTCTAGGACTGTCACAAGCGTGTTCTTGGGACACCAGGACATACGAGGCACACAGGCCCATCGGGGATGCTCATGCACACACTGGGTGAAACACGGACAGAGAGCGCCGCCCCTGTGGGCGTACAACAACTTTTAGATTCCTGCGGTCCCCTTCTCTATCGGTTACCCTCTCTGCCTTCTACCCGTCTGAATAAAGGAAAAGAGAAAGAAAAGGGAACGAGTGTGGACTCTCCGCTCTCTCTTCCCAATAATCATTATTGCGCATGAGAACCCCTCTGGCATGCAGCACATATTTAATAAATGAGTGTTTCTGTCAGTAGTGTGGCGCTGAGACTGTATAGCGTACCCGGGTCTGGAGCAGAATTCGGACAGAGAGACGCATCACCGTCTGTCACGTTCTGGATGAGGTCTCTGGAGGACAGGAGAGAAAGCAAGTTAATCCCAGCACTTTTTAACCAACAGTATCTATGCAAAGGCGAACCCTCAGGTTAGGGCAAAACCCAGGACAAAATGCACCTTTAAAAATACACAGCTTGCCTGAGCGATTGCATGCAACGTGCTACTGCTGTAACAACTGTCATGAGAAATTAAAAGCCAGCCATTTAGCAATAAGGCACTCAATAAAGAACAGAATAGCTGAATTTCTCCCCAGGGGAACTTCAGGTACATACATGTCCTAATGATGTTAACCGAAGTACAGGTTATTTTCAGAAGCATCATCAGTACTTGGACTGTACTGATGCTATTGAAGAGACACGAGTACATTTTTAAATCGTAATGTAAATGTAGCGTCGCAGACAGAGCGCAGGCGTGGGAGGACTGCGGGAGTGCTTTTGGGTCGCGTACCCGCTCCGGGGCGAGCCCAGGCCGGACAGGGCCACGCAGCGGGACGAGGGGGGGTCCCAGGCGCAGTACGGGTCCCGGGACAGGACGCAGTCCAGGCAGGAGGCGTGGCGCCCGCACGCACTGAGTGGCATCTGCACCACCCCCGAATCTGCCCCCGCGTACAGCAGACCCTGCGGAGACGCCTACACACACACACGCACGCACGCACGCGCACACACACACACACGCACACACACACACGCACACACACACACACGCACACACGCACGCACACACACACAAAACCATATTAAATACACCCGCAAACACCTACGCACACACACAAGCAAATATAATACACCTACACACATACACACAACCACATAAAATACACCTACACACACACACACACAAAACCATATAAAATACACCTGCAAACACCTACACACTCACACACGCAAATAAAATGCACCTACACACACACAAACACAAACATATAAAATACACAGGAACACACACACACAACAAAATACCCACACATGCATGCACACCATATATGCAAACGTGCATACACACAAAACACACATACACACGTCTAAACACGCACTCTGTTGAACAGACCCACACATACAGCACACACATCTTTTTTTTCTTTTTCTTCTTTTGTTTTTCGAACAATGCGTTCCAAACACAGCGTGGGGCTTTGTGACATCATAACGGCGGAACTTTCGCTCTGCAACAATCGTCTGCACAAAGATGCAGCTTGTGTCTGCCGCTGAAAGAGCACAGTGAAGCAGGTGCGAAACAGAATGGGCCAGAGACATCTGGCACATCACCACAGGCACCCAGCGTGCACAGAAAAGGGCTTTTTTTTTTTTTTTTTAACCAACGCACTGTTAACTGTAGAGAAGGGGAAAAAACGCTCAGTGTAATAAATCTATTCTTGGAACTCGAAAAGAATGCTCTCTGTAGACCTCCGCCAAGGCACAACAACCTCCCCGCGCATGAATGCGCACTGCAAATGTCGTTTGGCCTGATGGTGGCGCTACAGGAAAGGTCAGTGGGTCACCAAAATCAGCAGGTTTCTTCCTTGGAGGAACATGAACATGAATGCCAAATTAACTTGCAATCTGGCAAGTACTTTTCCAAATATGTCTGTCCTGGACGAATGGGAGATGGTCAGACGTAAGAAAAAAAAATGTAAAAAAAACCTTCAATAACACACACCCCGCAAAAATCTCCAGGCTAGTGCAAAGTACAAAAATGCTTAATAAACTATCAAACACATCCTGGTCTCTCATTTGACACTGCAGGGAACTTTGCCTGAAGAAAACCTACCGGTCGAAAGTTCTAGGTTATAGGGTAATTTCCTGGGTAGACTCCTCCTGTACGTTTCAATATTTCGTTCTTGAGTGTAATGACCACAGCTGCCACCCTGAAGCCATGTACCTTATGTCAATGAACCTTTATCGTTTTCGGATTGTTTTAAATCCACTGTATCAGCACAGGCAAAGGTTTGTACCAACGCTAGAGCATTCATGGGTGGCCAAGCCTTGATACCAACAAAGGTATCACAAGGAAAAGATAAGCTCATTTTATTTGTACAAGCCACTGCACTCATGGCTGGATTGATTTTCACAGTGAAGTTGTTTAGCCCATTTTCAGACAGGCACTCTGGACAGCCACACCCCGGGGTCCTGTCAAAGCCTGTGGCGGTGGTGCCTACCTTGCCGGAGGAGAGACGGAGGATCTTGATTGGTTCTGGAGCCTGGAAGAGCTGCACCTCCTCGATGACGACCATCTCTCCGCCATAGTTCACAGCTTTGTGCAGAAATCCGTTCTCTGTGGGAGGGGAAAACGGTGCTCACTACTGAGCTCTCCCTCCACCGTCACCTCCCCCGACTTCCTGTTCCCTCCTCCTCCCACCTCCTGTTCCCATCCAACCCCTTTCCAATGCCCCTCCCTACCTTCACCTCCTCCCACCTTCTGTTCCTCCTCCTCCCCCCTCCTGGTCCTCCCCCTCCCCCCTTCCTACACCCCTTCCATGGTTCTTTGAAAAAAAATGGTGCTTTTGAAAAAAAAAAAAAAAACAAGTGATGAATGACCGAACAGTTTGGTTGTGGCAAAGAAGGGCTTTGGAGGAAACAACAAAGAGGAAATTT
The DNA here is from genome assembly GCF_013347855.1 of Anguilla anguilla. Classification (NCBI taxonomy): domain Eukaryota; kingdom Metazoa; phylum Chordata; class Actinopteri; order Anguilliformes; family Anguillidae; genus Anguilla; species Anguilla anguilla. The sequence continues at coordinate 4,796,414 of NC_049206.1, forward strand.
TCTTTGAGATTGTTTTTGGGGGGGGGGGGGGGGTTGAGACACTAACACTACCCCCCAAAGAACATGATAACATTGTGGGAACCGTTTGATATTTCCCAAAAGTTGGGAGGGACGCGGGTGTGTCCCCCTGTCTCCCCAGAGATCTACATTCATGGTTGTGTTGAACTGCAAAAAAAAAAAAACCTCACTTGCACCTGCAACGTCACAGGTTTGAAAATCAGGAGTTGCTCTCCTGTACCTTCAGCCCAGGTGTGTAAACCTGATCGTAACTTGATGTCACCGGGGGCAAAGGCAGGAAGAGGCGTAAGGTAAGAAGGCGGTTTTTTTTTTTTACCCGTCCCGATGAACATGACGTTGTAGGTCCTCCCGTCCAGCGCCTCCACGCGGTCCACCACGATGCGGGTGAACTTGGCCCCCCTCTCCACCAGCTGCGGGCCGCCGCCCAGGGGCTCGACCGCCTGGTCCATCAGCGGCTGGTCCTGAACGAAGCGCAGCGTCTTGTCCGGCAGGTCCAGCGAGCGCTTCACGCCGAGGGCCCTCGCCGCGTCGTCGATGCACTGCGTCGCGGGTCGAGAAACGACACACCCCCCCCCCCAGTCACACTTCCGCGCGAGCGGTGGTCCCCGGGCACCCCTTAGAAAGGGGAACTCGGCTCCACCCAAAAAAAACTGCCTCGTTTGATATGTTGGTCTGCAGCCTCAAAACTAATTTATCAACCCAACTCCCAATCCCAATGTGGTCACGCAATATTATTTCAGGAAAGATGTGCAAAGTCCCACCCCCAAACAATGATGTCATCAGCGGGTAACTCCTCCCCCTTCCTCCCATTGTACGGAACGGATTCAGGAAGTGAGGAGGAGCCTGCTGACCGGACAGACGGAAATCAGAACAAGACTCCAAAATCTCCCAATATTCCGCTCAATGATATTGACTTCGGAGAGAAAACAATGTGCTCTGTCACCATGACGCGGTACTGACCTTAAATGATAGGGGGAGGACACGGGCGAGTGCCCCCTTAATTAAATACACTGTTAAATGTGGGGGGCTTTTACCAACAAAAAAATAAATAAATAAATAAAATAAAAAAAGATTTAAGCCGAACGAGGTGGAACGGGTCAGTTAGTCAGAAGCAAGCGAGCGCCAAGTCAGTTACCTTATAAGGCCTGTTTCTCTAGCGCTTTGCTATTTCCAAGGGAACCATAAACAAATATCTTTATCTACAGCCTCCTTTTTGGTGAGAATATTAGTCATATTAGAAGAAAAGAGAGGAAGCAGACCAGCCACAACAACCACAGCACGTCCCCTGAGCCTGATCTGAGAGACAGAGGGCTGGGACAGCTGAAGCGTTGCTCAAGCTGTTAACTGGTAATTCATTGTTTGTCGACTCAATGTTGATTCTGGATTGACAGCTACCGTCTTTTGTGAGAAAGAGGTGGACCCCTGTTCAGCATCACACAACTCAGCAACACGGGACCACAAGACAGCTGCGGCGTGAATTTTGGAACCCTCTCCGTAACGACAGGTCATTCCGTGTTCCGTTCGTGCCTCCTGTGACATCACAGTGGGTAACCATGGCGACGACTCACCGCTCCGGGCCTGGGCTCGGGCAGGTCCTCGCTGTACATGACCCACTTGACGAAGGAGGTCGCCACGGTGACCGGCGTCTTGAACTTCCCGTGGGAGAAGACGTCCCCGATTTCGAACACGTTGTAGGCGCACACTGCGGAATGGCCCACAGGACCCCTACCACAAATAAACAAATAAATTTATTTAATTTATAAAAACCCCAGTAACTGTTAACGGCATGCTACACATACTCTCAAGACGTTCTACTTACTACTGTCTCGATCGAAGACCATTAGTCCCAGATGACACCTTAGCAATGCCCAGAATCTCCCCCTCACCCTTTCACTGTAAAGAGGTCCTGTGCGGACTAATTCATGATCAACTACTCATAAATAATTCTGGATTATGTTCAGTTCGTATTTTTAAATGCTGAAGTATTGTTATTACTGTTCTCACATTATCATTGTCATCGTCAGCTGTAGCTACAGTAGTAGTAGCAGCAGCAGTGTTTACTGACACACACACGCAGTAAGAGAGGCCTGTTTTAAGGCAGCAGCATGCCACCGCGGGCTACAGAAGGTTCTAGAAGGCGAGCGAGCTCACTCCTGCGGGGTGAAGACGGCGTAGAAGACGCTGTCCCGCCAGTTTTCGTGCCTCAGCAGGAAGACGTCCTGGACCACGTGGGGCAGCCGGGAGTCCAGGACGGGGCAGTCCAGCCGGGCCTTCAGAAACGAGGTCCACTTCTTCTGCAGGGTCCGAAGGCCGCCAATGTCGCCCTGCCGTTTCCAAACACAAGGACGCTTTATGACGTCAACGGGTCGCTCAGACAATGCGCCCTGTCCTTTTAGCTAATACTCAGGAGTAGTTTACAATTGGTCCAAGCAGTCAAAAACCCTGGTCCTGGAGAGCCACGGGGTTTTGGCTAGTTTTTGCTTTTACCGTTAAAATCAGAAACTAGTTCTGGCCCATGAAAGCAGGTGAGAGACGTGGATCTGTGCAACAAGCTGCTTTAACCCTTTGGAAAAAGTAGGATTTTTGGAATGTTTTTTTTTTTCTTCTTCGTTCAATAAAGTCGGTGTTCTAGAACTCTGTTGCTTTTAATAACCAGCAGTGATTGTGACATCAGCATTAGCTTCTGAGGCCCAATCAACACTCCCATCCGCTCTGACACAGCGTTGCCTTGCCCCCCCCCCCCCCCCCCCCCCCCCCCCCCCCCCCCCCTGCAGGACACACGGTTTTCTCCACTACATTCACAAAAGCACATATCATGGTCATTGGAACAACTACAAACTCTACAGCTGTTGTTCATCTCTCCCAAACTGTTTTGTTTTTGTTTTTTTTGTCACAGTAGCGTGTGCCTGAGCCAGCGGGGGGGCACCTTGCAGACCCGCGCCACGCGGGACACCGTCAGCTTGCTGTAGGAGTCGAACTCCACGGCGCTCTCGCTGAAGAACAGGTACACCTTGTCGTCGTCCCCGTCGGCGCTGCCCACGCTCTCCGGGACGTGGTACATGGAGACGAAGCTGGGCTCTGAAACCACGGCAACGCACCCCACCCCCAAAAAAAAAATATCGCTCACACTTCAGTAAACACACGTCATTTTTAACTCCATGGAAGGTGCTGAATTTTCAGTTTATGATAAAACAAGAAAGATATTAAGATTTTTTTCAATTTTTTAAGTTTGTTTTTATTCCCTTTCTTCCTTTACCCTCCTAATTTGGAGAGCACACATTGTTGGCTATAAAGACAGCCAATCACACAGGTGTCTTGTGGGGTCAAAGGTTACAGCCATCTCTGACAAGGTCAGGATGTGACCTCACAGGCTGTGCCAACATAAGTGTAATATTTGTACAGGGGAGGAAGCCGGGGTGGGGGGGCGAAAGATCCCATTGTTTTAAACTTGGCTACCTGAATCGAAACAAGGTAGTGTAGTTAAACATTAAAAACATAGCCATTCCAACAATGCACAGGAGAAATGATTCACAGGATTGAGAAGAGTGGGAAAGAGGAAGAGCGTGTGAGTGAGAGCAGGAAAGAGGGAAAGAGCGAGAGGGAGGGAGAGAGAGAGAGATAGAGAGAGAGAGGGAGAGGGAGAGAGAGGGTGAGGGGGAGAGGGAGAGAGAGAGAGAGAGATAGAGAGAGGGGAGAGAGAGAGGCAGAGAGAGAGAGATAGAGAGAGAGGGAGAGGGGGGAGAGAGGGAGAGAGATAGAGAGAGAGAGAGAAAGATAGAGAGAGGTAGAGAGAGAGAGAGGGAGAGAGAGAGAGAAAGAGAGAAAGATAGAGAGAGGGAGAGAGAGAGAGACAGAGAGAGAGGGAGAGAGAGGTAGAAGGGACTTGAGCCGGGTCTAACCGTTGAGCCAGGAGATCTTGAACTCGGTGCGCACCGGGTTGGCCAGGCTCCGCATCACCACGGGTTCGGAGCCCAGGAAGTTGTTGGAGGTGGCGGAGTAGAGGCTCCCGTCTGACAGACAGCCGGAACACAGACACTCAACACCAGCTAAACGGGCCGCAGTGTCGCAGAGTGAGTAACCTAAAGGTCACAGGTTCGATTCCCGGGTAGGACACTGCTGCTGTACACTTGAGCAAGGTACTTAACCCACATTTCTGCAGTACATATCCAGCCGTATAAATCCATGTAAATGGCATGTAAAACTTTTTTGTAAGTCGCTCTGGATACCTTGCTCGAGGGTACAGCAGCACTGTCTGCTAAATGCCTGTAATGTAATGTAATGTAATGCAAACGGCATCTAAAGCTGCCTCCAGTTCCCAGGTTAAATTACATTCAAGTATGACATTTCTCAGACCGACACACACACTGACACACGTGCGTACACACGCTCACGCCGCACCCGCGCACACAGACGTGACACCAGGCACCTGCGATGACTCATCCAGGTGAGCCGCGTTGCGGTGGAGGACTGAAACTCCATCCCATAATGAGCTCGGTGACTCAATGCCGCCGGAAAGGCAAATCAGTCTTACATCATCAAGACAAATCGGTCACACAGGATGGATGGCCCGTTCACCCAGTCTCAGCACTGAACCCAACGCTGCTGTTCACGTGTTCGCAAGAACAATGCCGCCTTTGCCAGTATTCAAACCAACCTTACTCAACAGCCCCCCCCCCCTCCCCGCCCCCACCATCGGATACTCTGTCATCAAACAGAGACGAACTGCTTCCTCTCCCCCTGCTCGGTACATGAAACACACTGCACAGATCCTACATTACATTACATTACATAACATTACAGGCATTTAGCAGATGCTCTTATCCAGAGCGACTTACACAACTTTTTACACAGTATCTACATCGCATCCATTCATACAGCTGGATATATACTGAAGCTATGCAGGTGAAGTACCTTGCTCAAGGGTACAACGACAGTTGTCCTTACCCGGGAATCGAACCTGCGACCTTTCGGTTACAAGCCCAGTTTTTACCCACTGTGCTACACTCCGTCCCACCGCCCCAGGGTACCGACGCCCTCTCTGAAAGGTACCCGACATGGCTGAGAGTTCTCATTAAGTGAACGGCTTCAGTCTGGAATCCCGTAGCAGCAGCAGCAGCAGCCGGATCGGCCTGGTCTTCCCGGCTGACGCGTGCAATGTTACAATTTGAAGGGTGAGGCGCCAGTGCGATCTGGGGGTTTACCCTCACCCCACAAATTATTTTTAAAACGTTTTTTTTTTTACCGTCACTTCTTATCATTTTGCGCAAACTAAACTGATGTAAAAAAAATAAATGAATTACAAAAAAAAACGAAATATTAAATGAAGGTGAAACGTACCGACCATGACGGAGGAGTACCTCTGGAGGGGGTCGAACGGACACTTCCCCTTCCCGTCCTCCTTGGCCCCGTCCAGCTTCAGCTGCCCGTCTTCAGAACTCTGCTACAAGGTAGGGGGGGGGAACCCAAAATCACTCACAGGTCAAAGGGCACATGCGCACCAACGAGTGACAGACTACAGAGCGCTACTCTACGCACAAAAAAAAGAACACGCAAAAGGATCACACACCACAGCGTTGGCTATTCAACAGGTCAGAGAGACAGACATCACGTTCACTGAAAACAGGAATCAACGACAAGTGAAAAAACACACAAAAAAAAAACCCAACACACTCCATCGTCCAGTGCAAGGGTGTGAGACTCCTGAGTTCCCAACCCTCTCCTCAGGTACCCCCAAGCTGGATTCAGGTATTCGATGGGTTCAATCTCAAGCTTGAGGTGGATCCCGTCAAATACTTGGATCCGGCCGGGGGGGGGATACCTGAGGAGAGGTTTGGGAACCACCTTCCCCGTGAGCATTTCACTCAGCACGGAATTGAGCGAGCAGAGACCAGCCAAATGGTGTTCAGCAGTCATAGCTCAGCACAGTCTGACGTTTTCCACAGTGGGCTAACACCAGTGGGCTAATGCTGCGTGAGACCTTCCGTGGGAACGTCTCACCCCTGACTTCGGGGAACAAAGGTTCGTCGCCGGTTAGTCCGGCGTGCTGCCGAATTTAAATGTGCATTTACGGCGTCGTCATGACGATTGACAGAGCGGCCCCGGCTCACCATGTAGGCGCAGCTGGGGCTGTAGGCGTTGGTGCCGCACACGTACACCCGGCCGTCCCTCGCCTCCTGCAGGACCCGGATGTAATTCTGGCATTCCGTCTGGGGGGAGGGAGAGAGAGGGGGGGGGGGCACGTACAGGAAGTTAACAGGGGGAGCCGCTAACTAGCGAAACTCGCGCGTGGCGAAACAGCAGCGAAATCTGAACCACAGTCCTCGCTGCGCGGCCGGATGTGCGCTAAAGAAATTTAGGCTAAGGGACAGAACCGCAGTGCCCCTTCTCGGAATCGAACCTGCAAACTTCTCCACCGCGAACACAGCTCCCTAAGCGCTATACCGCACTGATGCCAATGAACAACATCAGTGAGAGTACAATTCTGTCACAAGGGCGACACCGATGACTTCATCCTACTGCGTTTGTCTCTTAATAAAAGCCCGCTTTAAGATTTCAACAGGGTACGGCTGTTTTGCTTACAAATTCGTTTATTTCTAAATAAACGGAGAAGGGCATGTCTCTAAAACATTATCAGTCAGGAAAAAAAACTGCGGCGGTGCTTTTGTTAATAAGGAGAAGTTTCGCTGGGCTAACGTCCCCGCTGCTACGCTACAAGCGTCGGCACGGCAACAGGGCGAGAAAGACTTGACCGTCTCGAGGCGAACTCGGCGCGGCGTTAGCCTCCGTCCAGCCTCTCAGCTCGGCTCCTCGCTAACCGCCTCTCGCATTTAAATTTCTACCGCGAGCTTCCCTGGCAGAGAACGAACGCACCGCCGTAGTAGACTGTGTTCTTCCCCCACCCCCCGAGAGATTGTTCGGAGACCGGTTGTTTTCACAGAGCAAGCCCGAACGGAGCTCCCCCGGAAGGCTAAAGTTTTCGAAAATAAAATAAAAAGTTGAACGCAAATCGCAGCGCGAGCGCGCGCACACGCACTTACGTCAGGTTGTTTGCCTTTGTTTGTGCATTCGACTTTGTCAGCATTCTTGACCTCCCAGTAAACCTGTAAAAACCACGAGCGCAAAATCAGACGGACACAGAAGACAAAGCAAATAACCGCGCTGATTCTTTAGACTCGCCATCTGAACTCTTTTCCTCACCTTTCCCAAATCAACAGGAGCTTCTGCTGCTACAGTGAATGCCGTCAGTATTTGGACAGCGACACAATTTTTTTTGTTGTTTTGAGTCTGTACTGCAGCTATTTACTACATGGTCCACCCGATATGCATCGTAATCACCCTAAAATGAAAGTATACAGTCTGCACATTAAGATCATATTTATTGTTTCATTCCAAACCCAATGTTCTCCATAAATTTTGGAATGCTTCAGCTTATATGGAAGGGAGACATAACTTTTCAATGTTATACAGGGCTGAGTATCTGGTGAGTTCAAAGAATCTACAGCCAGAAAAGGATCTTTTTAAATTATAACCACATTGCAAATTATGAATCATCTGTGGCACAGACACCTTCAGCCAGAATGACTTTTCTGAAAAAGGATTTCGTATTTTACATGTTTATCACCCACACCTGCAACTGAACATTTCTACAGAATAATCCAGGATTAAGTAGCTTGCTCAAGGCAGCAAGAGCTGTGCCCGAACCAGGGATTTGAACCTGCAACCTCCGTAGTCACACTGCCACCGCTATGCGTAACACAGAATGACTAATACCTTTCAGTCAGTGGGTCTGGCAGGAAGTGATGTAAGAGCATGCACAGAATTCTCATAAAAGCTTGCTGAAATGGGTATAACCGTGTTGCCATGCTTCCTAGAGTACTGGAGGAAAGCGGGGGGGGGGGGGGGGGGGCAGGGGCATACATTTTCTGGCTGTCTCCCTTCAGTGCACCTGGGAAAATATTTCCCCTGGGGCTTGGTTTTTCAACGACATCACGGCCCTCCTCCTGCCCCGCCTCTTTCACAAGACGTACAAGCTGAGAATTTCCGATGACACATCGTCTGTGTCACGCGCGAACCTTACACCTCCATTTTTCCCTGCTGCTTTCCTGAAGCTTGTTTGACACACACTGAAAGTTCTGATCTGGCTCTATCTATCTACCACTGCATAGTGTCCCACAACTCAAGCACTAATAAAGCTGGTTCAAAACTCCAAAATCAGAGAACCATAAAGATCATTTCGCAAAAAAATAAAAAGTATAGAATGCAGTGTTCTGCTGCTAGTGAGCGGTCCATTTTATTTGTTTTTCTAGAAACAAGGTTTACGCAGGACACCAAAGACGTCCAGGTTAACTGACGACTGCAGCGTGAAGTACAGGTCATTCCTTGCTTCCCACACAGTGAATTGTCCAGTGTTAATTCAACTCTAACAGAGCACACACGAGTCCAGCTGGGACCACGTGTACTCTGTGAAAGTTGACTTAACACCGAACCTGTGACTGCCCAGGGGGGCCAAGGCCAGAGATGTGGAGCGGTTAGCCTGGGGCTGTGTAGCGGTTAGCCTAGGGGCTGTGTAGCGGTTAGCCCAGGGGCTGTGTAGCGGTTAGCCCCTGGGGCTGTGTAGCGGTTAGCCCCTGGGGCTGTGTAGCGGTTAGCCCAGGGGCTGTGTAGCGGTTAGCCCAGGGGCTGTGTAGCGGTTAGCCCCTGGGGCTGTGTAGCGGTTAGCCCAGGGGCTGTGTAGCGGTTAGCCCAGGGGCTGTGTAGCGGTTAGCCCAGGGGCTGTGTAGCGGTTAGCCCAGGGGCTGTGTAGCGGTTAGCCCAGGGGCTGTGTAGCGGTTAGCCCAGGGGCTGTGGAGCGGATAGCCCTGGGGCTGTGGAGCGGTTAGCCCAGGGGCTGTGTAGCGGTTAGCCCTGGGGCTGTGGAGCAGATAGCCCAGGGGCAGTGGAGCAATTCTTACGGAGCCCTTCTTGCTGGAGATGTCGCTGAGGTCCAGGGCGTACACGGCCCCTCGTGCCCCCACCAGCAGCAGGCCCTTGTCCTCCTGCAGCAGCATGGTGGAGTAGTTCTGGACCCCCTCCTCCCTGAACTGCCTGATGTGCTCCTCTGGCAAGGAAGGGGGAGAAAAAATCAATCACAACCAATCACGAGTGCTCAGGAAACTCGGGAGTTCAGAAGTTCAGAACCAAACGGAGCACACACCACTGAGGGACTCAGCCAAACAAACCAATCATATCCATTCAGGACCACAGGATGCTGTGTGGAGATGGGGAGAGACAGAGAGAGAGAGAGAGAGAGAGAGAGAGAGAGAGGGAGGGAAAGAGAGACAGAAAGAGACAGAGAGAGAGAGAGAGAGAGAGAGAGGGAGGGAGGGAAAGAGAGAGGGAAAGAGACAAAGAGAGAGAGAAAGGGAGACAGAAAGGGAGAAAGAGACAGAAATAGAGAGAGGGGAAGAGAGAGAAAGAGCACAAGAGGGGGATAGAAAGAGAAGAGAGCCTTACCTTGGAAGCGAACCGTTTCTCTTGGACCGACTTCGAGCGCTCCGCTGTCGCTGAGCATCAGCAGGAGCACGAGGCCCCAGAGGAGCGCAGCAGGTGTTAGCGGAGACATGGTTCACAGCTTATGGTCCACGCTTGGGACGTCCCGTCTGAGCCACAGAGAAACTCAGCAGCAGCAGCAGCGGCGGCGGCGGCGGCTACACAGCCACAAGCCCCGCCTCCGGGCCGAGGGGGGGCGGGGTCTCGCAACACTTCCTGGATCCGCGGCTACGTCGACGTCACCCATGATGGAACTTGACGACATGGGAAGCCCATGATGAAACTTTGTTTCCGTGGCAGCCCGGCGGCGGGATCTCTGGGGTTTTTTTTTTTGTAATTATTTTTTTAACAAAGAGACACTGAGTCACTCCATCTGAGAGGAGGAGGGACAAGGGGGGGGGGGGGGGGGAGGGGGAGGAGGGGGACAACAACGACAAAAATGTAATTAACGGGAATCTTCCAGAACCTCGGCTTCCTGTCGAACGCGAGACGCGCGTCTGTCTCAACGCGGCAGGCCGCTGACACGCGGCCCGTTGCGCAAACTCCGCTCGTTTCACAAGCTCGCCGTCTCTGCCGCGAGGCCCGGGCTCACCACAACTCGCCCCGGCCCGCGGGTGCGCTGGCACGCTTTTTCGGCTGGTCGCCCCGGCAACGCGCACCACTGCACCACGGTGTCTGCCCGCTGATGGGGACACTGCTCCAAGGAGGTGCCATCTCGAATGAGACTCCATTCACCCCCAGTAACAGACACACTCCCGTCTCACTCAAATGATGTAACCCCCGATCGCACGCCCGCCCCCCCCCACCCCCCACCCGGCATTGGAAAACCTAGCACTCTCCCCACACATTCTTTCACTAAACTAAAGCATTAAAAGCACAGATCTCTTCTTTAAAAAAAAGCCATAAGCTATTTTGGTGTTAAGCTGTAAATTAGACCACCCCCCCCCCGCCCCCCTTTTCTGTGGTTTCTCTCTTCCTCTCTGCTGTTCAGAAACGATATTCAGGTGCTCGTCTCTGAATCACAGGCTCTTCTCCATTCGTTGGAAGCGCGAACGATGGTGGATGACATCACGCACCACACGTGTCACATCCCCTTTCCTCACAGTTTGCCCAGCTCTCCTCCGTTAGGGTCAACTGGATGCCAAGAGCCAGTAAGAATCTCTGTGTGAGGTCCTTTGTTCCAAACGCAGTGGTCGCTCAGAATTCCTAAACTTGGAATGTAAAATACTGTGCAGTTGTGTATTTGCACATCTTTTGCTGCACTATCTTTGTGAGTATCTATGGCCTGTGTGTTTTGTGTGTGTAATGTGTTTCATACGCCACAGGCATCAAAAGACTCAACAGTGAAATGTGAAGACCAATTCACAATTACGCTTCCAATGCTACCCACCACATCTATCTACCTATCTATCTATATATATATATATACACACACATTTAGAGTATGCATAAATCTGTCTATTTATACATCTATTAATACAAAAATACACATATACACACACACACACACACATATACATGCACACGCACATGAACACACACACAAGATTCTACAACGGTGATCCTTCACAGCAACTGGACCTCACTTCTGAATCTTTCTTAGTGAGCTACATGTGAGCTCAGGGGTGCAACTTTGAAAAATACAACAACAAAAAACCTAAATAAATCTATCAAAACTGCTGACTTTTTATTTAAACCTTGTCACTAGCATGTACTGTAACTCAAAATGGACTGAGGCACCATTAAAAAAAATTCACAGGGTCCTGCGTGAGCACACAGTGGTGCAGCTTGCACTGCACATGGGTTTCCTGTGGCTTGCTAGCTATGAAATCTTTCCATCGTCTTGCCCTTTTGCGCCCGGTGCGGTCGTCCACCAGCGCAGCGAGCATGCGGCTGAGCTGCAGGACTGCAGTGTTAAAATGAGATGGGGCGGAAAATCCCTCTTGCAGTTCGGAGAGTGCACGCACGCACGCACGCACGCGCTCTTCCGCAACCCTCCTTAGCCGATCACGACTGGTGCTCTGGTACAAATGGAACGGGCAGCACCTGAGTCAGACCCCCACGGTTTACAGCAGGGAGCGAAGGACCTGATCAGCCAGCACCGATGCAATGTGTGCATTGCATTATGGGGGGGGGGAACTGGAAGGGGGTGAAAATTTCGTTTTTTTTTTTTTTTTGCTCATTTTATTTTACTGCCGAAGTGTTTGCTTCCACGCGCACCACGGCTGCAGGGGGACGGCACCGCGTAAATCTGCCAGGACACCGCGACAACTGGACGAAACAAGAACAAGAGGCTATTCCTACCCTCCCGCCCTCCACAAGCCCCCACCACCCCCACCCCCCCGCGCGCACCCCGGATTCCCCCCCCCTCTGCAGCGCTGGTGTCGGGAGGAACGTGCAATAACTCGCTCGCACCCGGACGAGTCCCGTCAGGAGCCGGGATACCAGGAGCAGGAGCCTCAGGAATGGCATTCTCTCCCTCCCTCCCTCCCTCCCTCCCTCCCCCTGGCGAAGTCCCTCCCGCCTGACATTAAAATCGCAGCGTGCCTCTGTCTGCAAGCGGAGATCGGGCCAGCCCGAAAAGGGCCGTTTGAGACGAGAACGTTACAAAAAAAAAACAAAAAAAAACACAACAGAAAGGAGGAGGAGGAGGAAAGTAAGAAAGGGCCCGGTCCGACAGCCCATAATTTATGTATCAGCGCTAACACTGCGTGCATTCAACGACCGAGCGGCTGTTCTGTTGTACCCAGAAAAAATGAATAAACATGATCCAATCAAATGTGCGTTAATTTATACAGACCTGGGAGACCCTCTGAAATGCTTTTGAAATTACAAGAGCGTCCTGGCCACGGGTGCAGCGCAGTATCCACAACATTTATAAAAAAAAACATATAAAAGACATCAACGCTACACATAAAAAAAGCTAAAAATGTTATCTGCAGTTGATAACAATTGCATCCTTCACACAAAGCTTTCTGAATTCCTGATTCTTAATTACTGAATGACTGCAGGATTTCTGATCTGAATAGCAATGGAGACAGTATTATAGTTTTCCTAAATTAAATTGCTGCCTTACATATGTTCACTTTTATCTGATAAATAATATGTTCAAAAAGGACAAGAGGATGTGTGAATTGTACAACCTACTGTACTGGAAATATCAAAATATTTAATAGCTCACTTGGGTTCAGTTTCAACTTCTGAGAATTTATCAAAATGATTACAATTTACTGTGCAACATTCCATTAAAATAATCACTTGCTGTTCAATTTTTTTGGCGCAACAAAACATATAAAAATAATATAACTGCATATATGTAGCACAGTACATATTACATTATTACATTACATTACATACATATCCTTACACAATGCATACAGCTGATTTCACTAAATTACCTCCTGGTTGAAGAATCGTGATAATTATCAAATGCAGGTGATCGGAACAAAAAATACTGGGGAGGACTTTTACTCTCTTAACCTGGATTTCGCACCTCTAAAGCGGTCCAGCTGAGTGGCAAACACACCGCACCACTGGTTCTCAACCTCGATCCTGGGGACGCCCCATGGCCATGAGAATGCTGCTTTTCGTTCCAACCGCAATTGCAATCCCAGAATTTTAACAAGCTGCTAATTTTGCTTAGCAAGGTGCTTTTCGTGGTTAGAGCGGATTATTTGCCCTCTTAAACCGTATTATGTCAGAAATAGCTAAGCAAAAACCAGAAAGTACAGTGGGTCCCAAAGACTGTGGTATCCATCGATACCTTCTCCAAATTCACTCAAACTTTCCACACAACTCTCCACTCATCGTCTCACTAAAACGAAGCGCTGCAAGGAACATCTTTAATAAAAAATTTTAAAAAATAAATAAATAAATCAACGAAGGCACGCTACGCTGACCGCCACATCTAAACTGATCAACTAACTCAAATTCAGAGGATTCCTAGCATCCATGGCTAGGAATTGAACTAAACTCAAACACGCCCATACGGTCCATGTTTATCAGCTCACAGCATGTAATTAGCTACTATAAGTCTGAAGGGCAATTACACTCGAGGCAAGTGAACTGTACCTTAGAACAATGATCTGGATTAATTTAAAGTAGCCTGTTTATACGTTTATAAAAGCGTCCATACAGAAAACCAACAGGACAATGGGAGACAATTTCTCTGTATGCGGAAGAAACGACTATTTTATGAGAGTCTAGTCTACGACTACGACATACTCACGCCTGCCACTCCGCACCTTAAGAAGGCTTTCTTTGTACAAGGGGTGCAAAAGGAAATAAACTCGCTTAGTAATGTCTAAGTCATCAATTTTTCCAAACAAAACGCACCCAGCCAGCAACTCGCCTAATTTACAGCCGTCCAGAATTCAAAAGATTCGCCCAGCACCCTTTTTAAAAAAGGCATGCTACGTTGTCTCCTTGCAAGCGATGACAGCAAAACTATGGGAAATGCAATTTTAACCCACGCCTAAGTGAGATTTTTAATAAAATCCCTAATAGCGCGGCGGGAAAATCCATATGGATACGTAAACTAAACGTTACAGTCGTTTCCAACGGCAGTTGTATAGCGCGGCTGACGAGCGAAGAACAATAACCGTCAAGTGTCGTTCAGAGAGCGAGACATTACAGATAAGTCGGCAATTACCGCAGATAATTATATTTATGTCCTCACGTTACGCAGGAAAGAAATATACCTTAACGACGTCGTTTGACAGAATCCACCTCTCCGTTCGACCACAGCTCTTTTTTCCTTAAAGACATAAATAGAAGCGTCGCTCTCGTCCTGGTGCTGGCCTCTAGCGATCTACCTGAGACTCAGTTGTGGGCGTGTCGTATATTGCATCACAGCTGCCGTTCATTTTACAGACCAGGTGCAATGTTTTGTTACACGAGTAGCTACGGCTTCAGTTTAGCAGCGAAGATATTACGGAGATTATCTGTGCTGAAATACAAGATAGAAATGTAATATATTTGATGAAGCGTATTATTTTGGATATGGAATACACTATATACACAAATATAAATGGTCAAAAAAATTCTTAGTTTTCAAAATTGAATTAAAATGTTACTTCAAGACACTGCAAAGTAGCCTACAAGTAAAGGAAACGCAGAAAACTAAATACATATGAAGCCTTGTTTTTTTGTCCTTTTAAGTATGTAATGCATGCCCCGTGCTGTTTAATTGCTATGCTCATGTTTAATGTATATTCAGTTAAATTTTTATCTCTTAATTATTTTCTGCTAATGTACATCTGTCTCCGTATTTTTGGACTCCAAAGCAAATTTAGTGATGACCTGCCTACTTTACAATGGCTGTTATCAGAGCACTCTAAACTTGGTCCAAACCAGGAAGTCATTAAAAAAAAAGCAGTTTATACAACGACAGTTTATATTATAGATAAATGTGTGCATGCATGTACGGGTGCATATTATTAAATATTTTAATGCTGCTTTTAACACCTTTATTTTATTTCATTTTTTGCACTGCTCCTGTCCACTGTGTAGTTCCAGTGAACATGGTCTGCCTCTCTCCTCGTAGTGCCACCCCCCCCCCCCCCTTATTGTGGGGTGCAGGGGGGGTGTGTGGTGAAATCTAGTCTTTTCCTTGAATCTAAAATCTTGTCCATCAAAGAATCCATGCCACAGTCTTGAGTTACAAGTCACCTTTCCCAAACCGCAATGCCACTCCCTGTCCAGTTTAGCAACAACAGGAGGCACGGGAGAGATTTCGGGAGTTGGATCTACGAGTTCAGGCTCCTTTTGGGACCGGAGGTCGTTGGTCTCTGCGGGGTCCTCGGGTGTTTGGGGCACGGCCTTGTGAGAGAGGTGTGTTTTAACTTTGGTGTCGGGCCTGGGCCTGGGCCTGGGAGGGGGCGACTGCTGGCAACAGAATGCTTCAAACCTTGTGTGTTGCTGTAGACTGGGTTCTCTGTCAGGGGGACAGAGAGAAAGAGAGAGAGGGGGGAGAGGAGAGAGAGAGAGAGAGAGAGAGAGAGAGAGGGAGGGAGAGGGAGAGAGAGAATAAGACAATATACAGATTAATACTGCCTGTTATTGTGTCTAAACCTGTGCACAAAAAGATTTTTCTGGTCAGATTTTGTCAATAGAACAAGAGTGGCAGGGATATAAATACATGCGTTCAAATACAAAACCAAAGGAGGTGAGCTCCACCAATCACTGGGCTCATTGGTAACAACAACAGAACAGAACGGCAACTGTGATTGGTGGATACTTACCTCCCAGTGTGACATCACAACCACTTTATCCCTACTTTATTATCCCAATATGTGAAAAAAAGAAAAAAAAAAAATTGTATTTGTGTTCATTTACATTTACGTGTTTATGTAGATTCTGACGAATGTCAGGAAGTAGTTTAATGCACTTAACAGCTTGCCAGGACACAGATCCTCAGGGTATTCAACTTCAATGCCTGGATACGTTCAACTCTGGAGCCAAAATGGTGGGCCTAAATGGGCTGAATGGCCTGCTCACTTCATTATGTATTCTTATGTTCTAGATGGGCTGAATGGCCTGCTCTCTTCATTATGTATTCTAATGTTCTTATGGTGAGTCTAATTTGCATTGTGCTGACCGTCTTCCAACGCATTCCAAGTTACTCTGGGGGAGGGGCATAACAATGCAATTAGCCGCTAGCCAAATAAGCAGGAAGTACGTACGTCTGGACTCCCTCTCCATCCGGACTCTGCATCTCCAGCACAGGATGACAATTCCCACCAGTGTCACAACCAGGAAGACGCTCCCAGCACCCACGACGACCCAAACCCACCAGGGTACAACGGCACCCACCAGGTGCTGGGGGGAGGGGCCACCATCTTATGTAAAAGGGGAAATTGAAAGGGGGGGGGGTGGGGTGGGGTGGGGCAAAAGTGGCAGCATAAATATAGGGATCAATGTTTCATACGGACACTGGTTCATTCAAATCAGCTGACATAAGATCGGCTTATACACTGTTATTTTCTTTCTCTCAAAGAGTTCTGCATATGCTCAACATCTTCATGATTTTTGACAGCAATTTGGTCCTACAGCACCTGGAGTGAAAACTGCATCTATAAACCTCTTCATTAATTGCAATTCCTATATAGATTGCCATCACCATGGTAACAGTTAATGTGACTTCATAGATTCAGCAGCTGTGCGGAAATTTGTAAAGGAAACCAGCTGTGCTGTCTATGGTCCTGTACCTTAAAGGTGAAGCAGACGTACACATCTCTACTGTGAGCATGGTAAGCTCTAATAAAATTAATGGACCCTACGATGAAAACAGACATCTTAACTGGTCACGGGAGAATTAAGTGTTAATTATGTAAAAATGCTTTGTCATTTTATTACCCTGTACAATGTCTCTTGCCTCAGCTTGTCTAATCTGATGACACTTCATGCTCTTACACCATGGCAGTACTGTGCAATGGGAACAGGATATCCTTTGATGGCTTTTGTCGTGAGAGTGACAAATTGTGTGTGCGTGCGTATGTCCGTGTGTGTGTGCGTGCGTATGTCCATGTGTGTGTGCGTGCGTGTGTATGTGCGTGCGTGCGTGTGTGTGTGTGTGTATGTGCGTGCGTGCGTGTGCGTGTGTATGTGCGTGCGTGCGTGTGCGTGTGTATGTGCGTGCGTGTGAGTGAGTGTGTGTGTGTGCGTGTGTGTGTGTGCGTGTGTATGTGCGTGTGTATGTGCGTGTGTATGTGCGTGCGTGTGTGTGTGCGTGTGTGCATGTGTGTGCGTGTGTGTGTGCGTGTGTGTGCGTGTGTGTGTGTGCGTGTGTATGTGCGTGTGTATGTGCGTGTGTATGTGCGTGTGTATGTGCGTGCGTGTTTGCGTGCGGGTTTTTCAGATACTCACCGACGATGACAACGACCTCAGTCCCGTTGCCAAAGAGGCACCATAGCGACGGGATCTCCATGCAGACTGAGCAGCGGTACCAACCGCTGTCCTGCAAGCCGGGGTCCACCAGGGTCAGATTGGACCCCGAGGATCCGGACACCTGCCGCACGAGCCTGTCGCCACGCCACTCCTCCGTCCGATTGGCTGAGGCCAGGCTGACGGAGCCCTGATTGGCCAAGACCAAGCCGGAGGAGATCCACTGGCAGTCACGCGGGGACGTGCCGTTCGGCCGGGGGCAGCGGTCCCAGCTCACCCTGATCCTCAGCGCCTCCGAGGGGGGGCGGAAGGTGCAGCTGAGGGTCAGAGTGGACCCAGCGGGGGCCTCCAGGTACCCTGGCTGGTGCACGGCCCCCTTTCCCACGGCGACGCTGACAGTCGCTAGTGCGCCGCCGCGCGTGGCGCAGCATTAGCGTTTCAGGAGCGACAAGAAAGAGAGGTAGTTGGGGACAGAGAGAGAGAGAGAGAGAGAGAGAGAGAGAGAGAACAGAGAAGAGAGACACAGGAAATGGAGAAGAAAAAGGGGATCAAAGGATAGGAGATAAGGAGGACCAAGAGGGGACAAGCGAGCAAGATATCAACATTACAGGCATACAGCAGATGCTCGTATCAAGAGCGACTTACACAACTTTTTTTTTTTACATAGCATTTACATCGCATCCATTTATACAGCTAGATATATACTGAAGCAATGCAGGTGAAGTACCTTGCTCAAGGGTACAACAGTAGTGTCCTAGCAGGGAATCAAATCTATTATCAATTTTTTACCCATTTATTAACCTGGTACATCAGAGAATAATAAACCAGTGTTGCTGAGAAATACAACTCTTACCAAAACATCCAATGGGAAAAGCAACAGTTTTCTAAACCTTTTGAAACTTTTTGAAAGGCACACTAAAGCACACTGAAATGTCAACAAGCTCCCAATTAGGTTGCTGAACACACCTTTAAGCTCTTCCATAATTTTTTCTTAAATTTATTAACACAATGCAGCTTCAGTCCGTTATCGTTTGCTTTGTCTTTGAAGTCTTTATTTTCTACCAAATGGTTAGTTTTTGTTGCCGTATGTCCGCACTTTTACCAATTAGGTGACAGGTTGATTCACCTCCGTCTGCAATTTGATCAGTTTAAACAGTTTTAAATATTTTCCCCTCTCTTTTTGTAATTGTTCGTAATATAACACAATGTGAATACTTCATTCTTCATGCAATGGAATAGCAATTTCTAACATAATGTGGCTTAAGAGAGTGCATAATCCCTCTTGACCTGAAAAAACTATTTAAGAAAAATTAAAGGTTTGTTAAAATTTATCTCCTCTAGATTGTGTACCCTCTTATGCGACATTTTAAGCCTTGCTTTAGGACTGATGTTGATAAAAGTTCATTTAGTGTTTCCGCACCGTACCCATGGAACAAATTTCAAAAATATCTCAAGCTGACTTCCTTTGTTTAGTTTAGTACCTAGAAAGGTACAATCGCTTGTCACTAGTACCCCCCCCCCCCCTACTGAAAAAGAGATCTTGGTCTCAATAGCCCCCCGCCCCCCCTCCCCCTCCCCCGCTTAGATAAAGGATAAATTAATAAAATAACTGTAAAAGGTAGCTTACCTGTGGTGACCAGCAGTAGGCTGACCACTTGTCTCTGGATATCCATTATTCTGAAGGTGGTCAGTGACTGTCAGTTTACCCTTTCACCGATTGTCAGCGGTACATTCTCACGTATTGACAGGAAATGGAGCTCTACCTCGGGACAGAATGTGTGTCGGTGTGTTTGTGTGTGTGTATGGGGGGGGGGGGGGGGGGGGGGGGGGGCGGGGGGGGGGGGTGGTGTCAAGCCCATACTGCCACGAAAATAAAAATAGAGGCCGTTTCTGGGCTTCCAGTTCGGTTAGGGCACTGCGCCGTGGAGCAGGAACGAGCCCCACGCTTTCGGACCGAACCAGGACCGCAACAGGACCGCACCAGTACCGCACCAGCGCCGACTCTGGCTGGTAGGTTCATAGAGCATCGAGCAACTGGCGATTGCTTTGCCCAGGGTAGTGGGAGCATGCAGTTCATTTGGGGGGGGGGGGGGGGGGTGGGGCCTCTGCATTACATCTAGCCACCCCTGCTAGTTGAACAGGAACCCGTGGACTGCATGGGGGCGACATAGCTCAGGAGGTAAGAGCGGTTGTCTGGCAAGGGTTGCCAGTTCGATCCCCCGTCCTGGGCGTGTCGAAGTGTCCCTGAGCAAGACACCTAACCCCTAATTGCTCCCAACGAGCTGATCGGTACCTTGCATGGCAGCCTTTCACCGTTGGTGTGTGAGTGTGTGTGTGTGTGTGTGTGAATGGGTGAATGAGAGGCATCAATTGTAAAGCGCTTTGGATAAAAGCGCTTTATAAATGCAGTCCATTTACCATTACGTTTAAGCTGCATATGAAGGGACTTCCTCTGACTCAACTTTATGCAGACCAGGGACACCACAAATTGTTTTCAGGGGAAAACCACAGTCATCTGCACCAAATTTGAGTAGAAATCTGACATGCTCAGCCCCACATGTCAAGGGGCAGAACCCCTCCCATACTCACCTATCACCAGTTGTGTGTCAACCTGTGGAGCTACTAGCCATGTTGGGTGCCAAATTTATATATATATACATTTTTTTTTAATTAAAAAAAGTAATAAAGAAGTTAAACAGACACAGGATGTCATACAGCAAGCCTCAGTCAGGCACTGCGGTTTCTTTGGTGCGCTGCTTGCTGACAGGATGTCGTTAAGGCCTACACAAAGAACAAAAGGTGTGTTTGCTTGTGCAAGGAACCCATGGTAATTTTCCCCTTTCACCAAGAAGTGTGAAATTTTCCCCTTTCACCATGATTCAACACCAGGACAAGGCATGTAAAAGGCAAATGAATAATCTTCAACTATTTAAATACATCAAAACCACTGCAATCTTGCTACTCAACCACTTCCGCCCCATCCCCAAGTTGTTCCACTTCCTATATCGACAGAGATGCGCGACAGGACAGCAGCACAGAACGCTCGCACAGAATGCGATTATATAAGCACAAAGATTCGCACAGAACAAGAATCGTGTGGACTACTGCGGTGCACCCACATCACGGGCACAAAAGTTATTAACTAACGCCGAGGAAGCGGAACCAGAGACTGTAAAAAACACGTCTTGCACTTGGCGGGAGCACGCAAGGTAACACTCGTCATCAGTTTATTTTTTCAAAGTGCACTCGTACCAAACCCCCTTAAACAAAAGAAAACCCCCAAGACAAGACGCTTCTTCTCCCGCCGTCCAACTGCCATCGCGACAGGCAGCCGACAATCCTTGTAGGCAACGTGCGAACTGCATTTCCCAGCATGCAGCGTGACACAAACGCACGAGATACAAAGGATCGCGTCGCTTTGGGAGAGATGCTGCTGCGCTCTCCGCCCGACAACATCAGCACCAGCTTGCTTAACCGTAGTCGCTTTGGATAGCCAAGGCGGAGGGAATACGAAACAAAAACCGATCAAATTGTTCCGGATCTGCGGACCGGCTCCATGGGGGAACAGAGGGTAAGTTCAAGCTGGCGTGGTGTGAGCAGAACGGGCTCGATTTCCCGGCTTATTACAGCCAAGACAAAGAAAGGCACAGAGAAACGCAGGCGACACGGATGAAAAATGTTTTTGTTGCTGAGATTTTCATCCTACACATTAAACTCGTTTCCAGCCTGCTGTTGTGTTAAATAACCTGCTTGTAGTTAAGAGAGTGTGTCGTTAGACCAGGATTTCAGTACGCCACACATCTACTGTATTTTTGAGGTGATATAAATGTATAAATGTTGTCCGGACATTGTTCAGACTGTCACCACGGCGTATTCCATTGGCCGTCCCGCTATCGACAGTCCACTGACATCTGACATTGACAAGTTATTGGATTCTTGCGTTTCTGCGATTCTTGGATCTGCGTTACTCTTCAAAAGAAAGACGGAACTATCTGCAGTGTCATGGTAGCAGGGTACGACGTTGGCAGTTGAGTTGTCTTTTGGCTGAGAAATGTGCGGGTATACGTCCATTTCCTCCGTGACCCCCCGGTAGTGGTCTTAAAAACGCAGACAGGGTGGGGTGTGTGTGCGTGTGTGTGTGTGGGCATGTTTTACGATCTTTGTGAGAGCCAAATGTCCCCACAAGGATAGAAAGATGAGGAAAACTATGCAAGGTGGGGACTTTTTGCTGGTTCAAGAGGCTGTTTTAGCGTTAGGGGTTAGGGTTAGAATTAGGTTAAGGTTAGGGTTAAGGTTAGGCATGTAGTGACTGGGGTTAGGGTTAGGGTTAGAGGTTACGGAATGAATGTAAGTCAATGCGGTCCTCACAAGTATAGCAATACAAACGTGTGTGTGTGTGTGTGTAAAATCCTAGCTAATTACGTTCACAGAATGACAGGCCAATTTTAATTGTTTTGCGACCGATCAGGGAACATCCTGTCTCTCAAGAATTTATGGGTGTGTTTAGAGGCAGTAATTAAAAGGTGAAGCTTCACGTGCCTCGTAGTGGCTGGAGGTACTATGTGGTGTTTGGATTTGCCAGTGTTGGATAGGGAGGAGTCATAGAGAGATACTTCAAAATGGCACATTAGCTAGGTGTAGGTACCAGGTAAGTCTGACCTATTCAGCAGACATATCATCTGCTCAGATATGACTGGCACTGTCATTTCCAGTCATTCTTGCTTGACAGTGAGCTCAGAGAAGTGGTGGTACTGAGTACTGATGACAGTGTGAGGTTTCATTAACTCCGATGGGTGAAGCTACACTGAGCTACCATTGGCCTGTTTGAACCAATCAAAACAAGCAAAACATATCATTGGTTCAACCCGGGGAGTCACTGGAACTGTATAGTGGTGGTGCTCATTTTTGGTTGCGAGAACCAAGGTTATGTGTCGGGGGCTGTTGGTGTTTGATTTACCTCTGAACTCTGACCTTTGACACTCTTACCCCATGTGACCGGCGTCTGTGCCTCAGGAGTCGCTGCGGAAGATCTCCACCACCTTGGCGCTGAAGAATGAGGAGATCCAGAACTTCATCTGCTGCTTGAAACAGAGCCTGCAGAACCTGGAGGTACAGTATGGACCGGGGCCCGGCCCAAGCGCCGCCACCCCAAAGGAACAGAACCGCAGGCCGTATTATAGTTTATTAAGAATCAGGACAGAACACCAATATTGGCCTTGCCTGTGGCCTTCCGTAAGTACCTGTCAGGTACGTGTCATTTGGGAAGTATCGGCTTCAACGGTGGAGACGCAACTTTCAATGTTGAAAATACGCATCTGACAATCTGGCTAGCCTACGGCAGTGTGGATAGTCGATTCTGAACTTCGGGGCCAGTGGTACTGTTGGTTTTCATTCCTCCCCTCCAATCGCGGACTGATTTAAACCTGACGCACCTGGTCAATCAGGGACGTTACTGGACTGTGAACCACTGGGTAGAAGAGAAAAGCGGCCGTACCGCTAACCTCTAGGGCCAGATTTGAGTGTCGCTGGTCCGTGGAACGTCTGTTGAACTTTGATGTTTCGAACGTGCTGGTTGACTCCGCCCCCCTCTGTCCCCTGCAGTCGAACTCCAGCCGGGTGCTCGGGGACCTGGAGGCGGAGTTCTGCTCCCTGTACTCCGTGCTGGACGAGCTGAAGGAGGGGATGGTGACGCGCATCAAGCAGGAGAGAGCCAGCCGCACGTATGAGCTGCAGGTCCGGCCGACTTCCGCCTGTCTGTCTGTCTGTGTGTCTGTCTGTATGTCTGTGTGTCTCATCTGTCTGTTTCTGTCTGTCTGTGTGTCTGTCTGTGTGTCTCATCTGTCTGTTTCTGTCTGTCTGTGTGTCTGTCTGCGTGTCTGTCTGCGTGTCTGTCTGTGTGTCTGTCTGTCTGTCTGTCTGATCTGTCTGTTTCTGACTCTCGGTCTCATCTGCCTGTTTGTGTCTGTATGTCTCATCTGTCTGTCTGTCTGTCTGTGTGTCCGTCTGTCTCATCTGTCTGTTCCTGCTTGTCTGTTTGTCTGTCTGTCTCATCTGCCTGTTTGTGTCTGTCTGTCCGTCTGTTTGTGTCCGTCTGTCTCATCTGTCTTTTTCTGTCTGTCTGTTTGTCTCATCTGTCTGTTTGTGTCTGTCTGTCTGTGTTTTTGTCTGTCCGTCAATCAGTCTGTCTGTCGGTCTGTACGTCCGTCTGTCTGTCGCTCTATGGCTGTCTGTCTGTCCATCCGCCTATCTGTTCGTCTGTCTGTCTCATCTGTTTCGATGCGGATCTGTTGGGAGATACCCGAACCAGTCCTCTAATCGATGTTGACATGATTACATAGGTGCGAATGCACACGCCATAAGTTATAATAAATCGTATAGTGTGCTTCTTTTTTCTCTTCCCCTTCCTCTGTTAACCCCCTCAGAGCCAACTGAGCGCGTGCACCAAGGCCCTGGAGAGTTCCGAGGAGCTGCTGGACCTGGCCAATCAGACGCTGTGCAGCTCCGAAATGGACGGCTTCAACCGAGTAGGCCCCCGCCCCCGCCCCCCCCCCCCCCCCCTCCCCCCCCAACCCCCCCAACCCGTGGAGGACAGTTGGCACAGTCACATTCTAATTCAATACGTGGGGTTAAAATGTTAAAATGTAGTCATAGGAAGAAAAAAAAAAAAAAACTAATTGTGAAAAATGAAAACACTCCAGTTGCGTAGCCAGTGTAGCACTTGCTCTGAGTGCTGTGGGTTGCCGGGCAGATCTTTCTCTCTCTCTCTCTCTCATTACATTGCAGGCATTTAGCAGACGCTCTTGTCCAGAGCGACTTAAACAACTTTTTACAGAGCATTTACACTGCATCCAATTACACAGCTGGATATGTACTGAAGCAGTGCAGGTTAAGTACCTTTAGCTCAAGGGTACAGCGGCAGTGTCCTACCCGGGAATCGAACCTGTGACCTTTAAGTTACAAGACCAACTCCTTACCCATTATACTGCACTGCTGCCTCTCTCTCACTACCACGCACTCTTATCTGTGATCGGAGTGACCGGACGCCACTCAACTCTCTTCTCTCTCTCAATCCCTGTCTCTTCCCCCTCTTTTTTTCCCCCCCCACCCCCCCCCCCCCCTTTTCCCTCTGACCCTTGACCCCTGACCCCTGACCCCAGGCGGCCAAAGAGATAAAGGATAGGTACAGTAGCGCTGTCTTTTCTTCAACAGTGTCCTGCAGTCTCCATCCATAACTCCATCTACTCGCGCACGCTCTTATTCCAGCACACACTGAATTATATTTAGGGATTGAGAAGACGTTCTCCTCCCTCTGTTATAATTCCCATTTACACAGCTGGGTAAGCAGGTCAGCTGAGGCTGCTTGCTTGCGAAGGCTAAAGCAGCGGCTCACCTGGGAACTGAACCAGAAACTGCTGAGTAAGGAGCCTGGCGGCCAGACTGTTACTGCTGCCCATACACACGCAGGCGCACACACCTCCACGTATGCATGTACGCACACACACGCCTGCACACCTGCACAGACACATGCACGCACACACGCACACACACACACACACACACACACACACGTGCCAATGCACACATCTGCACACCTGCACACACACACACACACACACACGTGCGTGTACGCACACACACCTGCACAGACACACACACACACACACACACACATGCACACATACACATGCAAGTACACACACACACACACACACGCACATATATAACACAACAGCAACGTGTAAGAATATTTGAGTGAAAGATTTAGCAGTGGTTGCAATGGTGCACAGCTATACTCACACAGAGAGATACGGTACCCCTCGATGCTGGTCATACACAGAAATGCAGCGTGCATCATAGCTTCTATCTCCGTAGTATTCACAAGAAAAGACAAACAAAAACAAATTTCATGTTATGCTGCGGAACCATTTGCATAATCAACATGACATGAAATGTGTCAATAGAAAATTACAAGCCTGTGGGGAAATGTTAAATTTTCAAATGAGTGTTTTTGCCCACCTCCCACTAGAGGGCGCACTCCTTTTTTTGATTCGGTGCACATTAACTGCATGGTCTTTGATCGCCTTGTCCCATCTTTTCATGCCCCCCGTACCTCCGTCTGTATGTTCTGGGTACCGTGTGTAGCTTTTCACCGCCATTGTTCTTTGTTTGAGTTGGATTTTAAGTATTTCCATTCGTGAGCTGTGTGTCCCAGTCGAGATGTGTGTGTCTTACATTCTGAAGTGAGGTCATTGCGTCTGTCGATGTTTGATACGTTTTGTGCTCTGTGCATTAGTTACATAGATATGGTGTGCAGTAGTGCTCCACTGGTGTGTCCTATAATGAGTGTGTGTGTGTATGTGTGTGCGTGCGTGCATGTGTGCGTATGTATGTGTGTGTGTGTATGTGCGTGTGCATGCGTGCGTGCGCGTATGTGAGTGTGTGCACGCGCGTATGTGCATGTGTGTGTGTGTGTGTGTGTGTGCACCCGCAGTGTGACCATGGCCCCTGCCTTCCGCCTGTCCCTGAGGGCCAAGGTCAGTGACAACATGAGTCACATGATGGTGGATTTCACCCAGGAGAGGAACTCATTGCAGGCTCTCAACTTCCTTCCAGGTCTGACAGCTATCCGTTTACCCCTCTCTCTCTCTCTCTCTCTCTCCCCCTCCCTCCCTCCCCCCTCTCTCATTCCCTCCCTGTCCCTCCACCTCTCCCTCTCTCCCTCTCTCTCCCTGTCCCTCAATCTCTCTCCCTCGATGACGGTATTTAACTGGAAGGGGCGAGGACATGCCCGCGTTGTTTAAATGCCACTCTCCTCTCCTCTCCTCCCCTCTCCTCTCCTCTCTCGCACGCGCTCACAGTGCCCGCCACCCCGGAGATACAGGTGTCCGAGTGCCAGGTGTGCGACAACACCGTCACGGTGGTGTGGGAACTGCCGGAACCCGACCACAAAATCGACCACTATGACCTGGAGTACCGGCGGACCAATCACGAGGGGCCGCCCCGCGCCCGGGAGGAACACCCCTGGATGGTGGTGGAGGGGGTGCGGCAGACTGAGTACACGCTAACAGGTAAAAACCCCCATACCGCACGCTAACAGGTAAAACACCCATACCGCACGCTAACAGGTAAAAACCCCCATACTCCACGCTAACAGGTAAAACACCCATACACTAAGCTAACAGGTAAATCCTCCATACTCCACGCTAACAGGTAAAACACCCATACACTAAGCAACAGGTAAATCCCCCATACTCCAGGCTAACAGGTAAAACCCCCATACACTAAGCTAACAGGTAAAACCTTCACAGCTTCGAAAGCATGCTGACCCCGCTCTAACAGATAGCGCCGACTCTTCACAACGTCTTCACGAAAACGTGCCGGTCTGCGATCTGAGAGCCGTTGTCATGGCGATGGCGTTCTTGGTCCCCCCCGCAGGGCTGCGCTTCGACACGCGCTACATCACCTTCCGCGTGAAGGCGTGCAACAGGGCCGTGGCGGGCGAGTTCTCCGAGCCGGTCAACCTGGAGACGCACGGTGAGGGCCGCCGCCGCCGCCTGCGGAAGCTACCGGAAAATTAGCGGCAGGGAGCTCAGAGACATTACATTACATTGCATTACAGGCATTTGGCAGACGCTCTTATCCAGAGCGACGTACAACAAAGTGTATAACCATAACCAGGAACAAGTATGACGAAACCCCTAGAGAGAAGTACCGGTCCAAGTGCAGGGAACAACCGCATAGTTCAACTTGGACCCTGAAGGTTAAACTGATTAGCACTAAACAACGAGAACGGCAACAACGCAGTCTATGGAAAAAATACAAGCAGTAGTAAAGACAGTTAATGCACCCAAGTCACCTACGAAACAGCTGCCTAGTTACAACCCTAAGCTTACAGTCATTTACAGGGGGGTAGGGAGGGATGGGGAGAGGTGCAGCCTGAAGAGGTGAGTGGACATTACGTTACATTACATCACAGGCATTTAGCAGATGCTCTTATCCAGAGCGACTTACACAACTTATCACACAGCATTGACATCGCATCCATTTATACAGCTGGATATAATACTGAGGCAATGCGGGTTGAGTACCTTGCTCAAGGGTACAACGGCAGTGTCCCACCTGGGAATCGAACCTGCGACCTTTAGGTTACAAGACTGGCTCATACCCCGTTATGCTGCACTGCCATCCGAGCAAAGAGACGAACGAGTAGCCTTAGTCATGCGACAGAAAAAAAAAAAGAGTTTATATGGGCTCCTGTGCTGTCTGGAAAAGACCTGAGGTTGACCCGTGTGGGACACACCTGAGCGCAGGTAAAACCTTGAGCACAGGTAGAAGCTGAGGCACGGTTCTCCGTGTTCGCGTTGACCATCGAGCCCTTTTCAGGCACTCTTAGATTTTCAGCCCCACGAAAGAGCTAGGGCGACATAGCTCAGGAGGTAAGACCGATTGTCTGGCAGTCGGAGGGTTGCCGGTTCAATCCTCGCCCTGGGCGTGTCGAAGTGTCCTTGAGAAAGACACCTAACCCCTAACTGCTCTGGCGAATGAGAGGCATCAATTGTAAAGCGCTTTGGATAAAAGCGCTATATAAATGCAGTCCATTTACCATTTACCAGCTACAAACTCACTTTTCTTTCTGTGA
Organism: Anguilla anguilla; assembly: GCF_013347855.1. Taxonomy (NCBI): domain Eukaryota; kingdom Metazoa; phylum Chordata; class Actinopteri; order Anguilliformes; family Anguillidae; genus Anguilla; species Anguilla anguilla. Next base: position 4,824,483 of record NC_049206.1, read on the forward strand.
TGAAAGCGGCTCCTCCTCCTCCTCTGTCCGTCGGGAGGTTTGATAGACAGGCTGGGTTGTTAAGGTGGTTGCCGGCGCGGAGTTTGTCGTGCGGAACCGTGAACCTCTGCACCGTCCACCCCGCAGCCTTCCTGTTCAAGCTGGACTCGGGTTCGGCTCACCAGAACCTGCGCGTGGAGGAGAACAGCGTGGAGTGGGACGGGGGCGGCGGGAAGGTCCAGGACATCCGCAAGGAGAAGACCAGGACCAGCTCCCCCCTGCACTCACCGGCAAGGTGTGACAGACAGCCTCACACACACACACACACACTCACACACACACAGCCTCACACACGCACACACACACACACAGCCTCACACACACACACACACACTCACACACACACAGCCTCACACACGCACACACACACACACAGCCTCACACACACACACACACACGCACACACACACACACACACACACACACACACACACTGAAGTACCACATATACACACACACACACACACTGAAGTACCACATATACACACATACACACACACACACACACTGAAGTACCACATATACACACACATACATACACACACACTGAAGTACCACATATACACACATACACACACACACACACACTGAAGTACCACATATACACACACATACATACACACACACTGAAGTACCACATATACACACATACACACACACACACACACTGAAGTACCACATATACACACACACACACACACACTGAAGTACCACATACACACAAACACACACACACACACACACACACACACTGAAGTACCACATATACACACATACACACACACACTGAAATACCACATACACACACACACACACACACACACACAGCCTTACACACACACACACACACACACACACTGAAGTACCACATATACACACATACACATACACACACACACGCGTGCATATGCTCGCTCGCTCACTCACTCACCTGCGATAACCACTGCATTCCCACCCCCCCCCCCCCCCCACAGGAGCGCGATGATGTCCCCAAAGAGAATGCCCTCGGCTCGGGCCGGGCGGGACCGCTTCACGGCAGAGTCCTACACGGTCCTGGGTGAGCACCGGGGTGCGACCATTTATCCCCAAAGTCTTCAGGGGGCTTCAGGGTGTGGAAAAGGGCATCTGCAACACTGGCATTATCCTTTTATCACAGTCCTGGTCAGGGGTTAGCCCACTGCGGAGTGGGAAGTCAGTGTTCTAGAACTCCGTTGCTTACAGTTGCCAGCAGCGATTGTGACATCAGCATTAGAATGTTCAGTTCAGAACATTCTAATCCCATATTTGTGACCTCAGACATTCTTAAAGGGATACCAGCTGGATTCACAGGGGGGTTCTGCTCTGTTGAATCCTGATCGGACCAGTGTTGACCATCATCAGCCACATTTCATTCAACAGCTAGAGATCTCATTGAATTAATTAGTGCTTATTAATGCTAATTAGTAGAATCAGGCGTGCCAAAATTAGGGTTGAAATGAAAACTGACGGGATGCTAGATCTCCAGGAACAGGGCTGACATTGCTCCTTCCTTTCGTCATGCTGTACGCCCCATTCCCCCCCCCCCCCCCCCCCCCGTAACCCCAGGCGACACGATGATTGACGCGGGCCAGCACTACTGGGAGGTGTGGTTTGACAAGGACAGCAAGGCGTTCGGGGCGGGCGTGGCCCTGCGCTCCCTGGGGCGCTTCGACCAGCTGGGCAAGAGCTCCGCCTCCTGGTGCGTCCACCTCAACAACTGGCTGCAGCAGAGCCTGACCGCCAAGCACAACAACAAGGCCCGCCCCCTGGACTGCGCCATCCCCGACCGCGTGGGGGTCTACTGCGGCTACGAGGAGGGTGAGCCGTCCGCCGAAACCCCCAAACGGAACCCCCCCCCAACCCCGAGCCAGGAGTGGCATCCACATCCTGTGTGTGTGTGTATAGCTGTTTTAGAGTCAGATATACGGACTCCACCTGATATACATGCACACATGTAAATGTGTAACTGATTCTACGGAAGGACTGAGGTCAGTTCCATTTCAATTCAGGAAGTTAGTTCAATATTCATGAAATGCATGTGAACTGCAAGTGCCCTATAATTTTTCATGGAGATTGATTTAATTGTAGCGACTTGGCTGAATTGAAACCATATTCCAGGCCTTAGAAATATATATTTTTATGAATGTTTTTACTATTACATACGCGCATATACGCATGAGTGTCTGTAGATGTGTATATGGTGTGTGCATGGGCATGTGTTAGTGGCGTGAAGTGCTCTCGCCTGCTAACCTTGACTGTGCCCCCCCCCCCCATCTGTCACTGAGGTCCTGTCTTTCCTATCCCTCCCCACCCCAACCCCAACCCCAACCCCCCCCCCCGCCACCCTCCGGTGGCCGTGCAGGAGTTGTGTCCTTCTACAACGCCCGAACCAAGCAGCCCATCCACACCTTCAGAACCAGGTTCACGCAGCCCGTGGTGCCCGCCTTCATGGTGAGAACGGGGCGGAGCCTGGCGGAGAGACGCGCCAGTCTCACCACACACGCACACGGGCACACACACGGGTACACACACACACGGGCACACGCACGGGTACACACACACACGGGCACACGCACTGCGGGCTCATTCCAACGTTAAGACTCGCTGCGCAGACTCCATAATCATGAGCCCCTTGGTCCCGGCTCACACACAACGTTCTCACAGTGTTCCTGCAATGTTTTGTCAGTGTTATAACGTTGCCACAACATGGCAACAACATTGTGAGAACGTTTCGTGTTAGCTGGGCATCTTAGCTCAATAATCGCTGTCCTATTCATATACACAGTACCACTCTTGTTGTATATACACACACACACACACACACACACACTCACTCTTCACTCACACACAGTCTGCATAAAAACTCGCTCCTACTCCCCTGTCTATTTTTATGTTGTTATACACACACTGGCGGACCTCATCCAGCTCTGTGTACTACAAATGTCTGAAAGTACCGACTAACAAAGTTTGTTTAAAACCCCATGTGACTGAACCCTAATGTTGTGAAAAATCTATTTTGCTGTTCCTTACATTTCACATTTACAGATAGATTTTTTTGTTGTTGTTGCTAATAAGGTTTTTGTCACGTGACACTGGTGATGTTCGTCAGTCACACATGCAGTTTTGCCTGTAGTTGGTAGTTCACCTCGTCCCTCCGCTCTGCGCCGCTGGCTCTCTGTCGCCCCCCGCAGGTGTGGAACGGTAGTTTCTCAGTGCAGACGGGCCTGCAGGTCCCCAGTGTGGTGCTGAACGGGCAGAGGAGAAGCAGCGGCACCAGCAGCTCCAACGCCAGCCTCACCTAGAACCGGGTCCGGACTCCAGAACCGCCGCAGAACCTCAATGACCCCCCCCACCCCCCGCACCCTCGCCCCCCTGGTCCTGGTACGGGCCTGGTATCATCAGGGACACTGAACCCAAATCAGCTCCACCCCCTCCCCAGGGCTCCACAAACTAGCCCCCACCCCACCTCCCACAGCCACAGTCTGCCTCCTCCTCTCATTTCACCCCATTCTTGTGCCTTTGGGGGGGGTGCCCAGTTCCACCCCGCCCTAACCCACCCCACCCAAAAAAAAAAAAAAAAAAAAAGAATCACTTTTTGTGTCATTTTATTTTTTTTAGGTGCTTTAATCGTCGTAAAAAAAACCATCCAGGCAACATGGCCGCCCCAAAGCAGCCAGGTTTCAGCGAAGACGCGCCTGTAACCACGGGCACCGCTGCGTGCTCGCCGCTCAGACGGCTTCATAGCAGACGCAACCTTATCGTCACTCGCCCCTCTTATCACAGCTCCGAGTGCTTTTTGGACTCGAGGCGTTATCTTGCTTTTTATTTTTTTTGAAGTTCAGCAGAAAATACTGTGAACTTCCTCCGATATAGCGTAGCAGCAGATTAGCCTCTCTGAATAGACGGTAGGCGTGTCACCCTTGACAGAATGTATTGTGTTTCGCTGCACTGACTGTAAATAGGTGTGGACCGGCAGTGATACACTCCTGCCCTGGGGGGACCACCGTATCACAGTGTCGCAGTGCCTGTAAATGATTGGTTGATTGCCGTAAGTCACCGATTGGCTAGAGGCCACACACCTTTGTTTCAAGGTCAGAGACGAGTCAGACTGAAAGGAAGCCACAAAGGAAAAGACGCAAGTACCTACGGTCCTCCAAGTCTGGAATTTGACACCTGTGGTGTAGACCACGAGGAGGTAGACCAGCACATGGACTCTGAGAACTTCCATGAGGTGATCATCTTTGATTGGGGGGGGTCCACTTAGTCACTGAGGGGGCCCCACCCCCTGCAAAATGACTATTCCGCTACAATAGGGAGATCAGCTTTAGCGCACTTTTAACACTTCGTGTTTCAGTTCAGGTTAGATTTGAGAATGGATTAGATCACGCAAGATCTCCGACTGTTAACGCCTGTTCCTCTCGCTCTTATGAAGGAGTAATTCAGTGTCAGTGTGCCAATTATGAGTTGTACAGTAATAATTGTGTAAGAGGGTTACGGTTTCATGCACGACTCAGTATTTTAACAATGTAATCCAGAATGCTTCCAGGTAAGAACATGAAACTGATTTTATTTTATGAAAGGGGGAGGGGGAAAAAGATCACCTTGTAAATGCTTTAATTTCTTACTGTCCCTTCAGGTCAATAAAGAGACAGTCTGATAGCAGCATTTTTGTGTTGTGTTTTGTTTTTTTTTCTTTTCTTTTTTTTTTTTTTAAAGTGATGCAATGCTTCTGCTCACCACTAGATGATGTAATACTTCTGCTCACCACAATTACTCTGACCATGGGAGTATGGCTGAACCAGTTGAACACTTCCAGCAGATTAACCCTTTAAGGTGTGAGATCACAAATATGCGATTGGAATGTTCATAACTGAACATTCTAATGCTGATGTCACAATCAGTACTGATAACTGAAAGCAATGAGTTCAAAAAAAAAAAGAGGTGGACAATTCAGGTATGGAAAGTAAAAGTCTTCTCCAGTATTTTGTTCCAATCACCTGGATTTGCTGGAATAGCACAATTCTTCAGCCAGGAGGTGGAACTAATTGCTGAAATCAGCGGGTCGAGTTCAGGGGTGGGAGAAACACACGGCAGGACTTTTACTTTCTGACCCCTGAACTTTTCCACCTCTGCCACAAAAAACTGAAAACCTACTTTTCAACAGGGTTAAGGCCGGTTGAAATCTTTTGACAACATGGGCTACACGGCTAACCTGCTAACACACAGACTGGTGTGAAACCTGGGAGTGACAGGAGGGCCTAGCCACACAGCCATGGGCAAACACCTTCCTCTGCTGTCCTCGTCACCCTAAACGATCCTTTTAATTTCCTCTTGAGCTGTACATTCACGACGAACACCACATATTCCACGGCCACATTACAGGACACACACACACGTACATACATACATAAGTACATACACCTTTTCCACAAAGTGTCACGGAAACAGAAAAATGAAATCACAGCACCGGCTAGGCCAGACCACAGATCAATGCTCTCTTTATCACAACGAATCCTTGCGCCACTCAGAGTTCAAATACATGAGCCGACGCGTCCGCGGAGAGAGCGCCACATCGCGCACGGCGGCTTTTCCGGTCACTTAAAGGCGTGGAGGCGCCACCTTCAGGCCGGGGGGGGGGGAGGGTCCGCGCTCAAAAGCTCGTGCGGGTCGATCGCTCGTTAACCTCCGACCCTTGAGTTGTAATGGCCGCCGGTGAGCGGCTAGGCTAGCAAAAGCCCGGAGCGGGAGGCTCAGGCGACGGGAAAAGCTGTCCGGCTGATGTGAGGATTTGGGGGTGGGGGGGGTGTCCACTGGTGAGGAAGACAACAAGTCAGTCCACCACACGGAATCATCATCATCATCATCATCATCATCATCATCTCTCGGAATGTCAGTTTGGGCAAATGAACCCCCTCCTCTCCCCCCCCCCCCCCTGCATAATCACTTGGAATGGTACGGTCCATCGCCGGGCAGGGTTGGGCACTGGGACACAAGGCAGTCCTCGGGACGCTGCAGGCTGGCCGTAAAAAGTCAGGAAGCTGGTAGAAGGTCACTTGTGATTGGGTGGATTCTGGAACAGACCTTTCTACTCGATTGGCTGAAGCTTCATAAAAATAAAAAAATAAAAAAAGGGGGGGGGGGGGGGTTCACTCCATATTGGCTCGTCTCTGTTCCAGTTTGAGTTTGAGCTCTTCTGATAGTGCTGTCGAAAAGAGAAGAGAGGGACACAGATGAGCTCTGTTCTTTTCCGAGCTTGAACCCCCACACGCTGGTGCTCAGACCATGACCAGCCTCCCTTAACCCTCTTAACATTTTTCCCCATTTAGTAAAACCAGCCTCAACAACCAAGGAGTCTGAAAATATCCAAAGGGTCGTGGCGGTTGCTTACATTACCCCCAAGCCTACTGCCAGTGGCTACCACCTGTGTGTTGTGATGTCACAAAGGGAGGGATGACATCACTCACTCTGGGCCAGCGGGGGGGCCGTCACGTTGAGGCGCTTCAGCCTGTCGCTTAGCAACTCCGACTGGAGCTCCGCCTCCGGGGGCATCGGCAGCGGCTTGAAGGTCCGCCTCTCGGCCCCTTGCAGGGAAGAGGAAGCAAAAAGCGCACGGGGGAGTCAGGGGTTAAAGGTCAAAGGTCAAGAGTGGGAAGAGTTTTAAGTCACGTTCACACAGTGGGCAGAAAAGAGAAAATGGCAGAGAGATGATGCTAAAGGAGGGGTGAAGAAGGAGAGGGAAGAGAGGGAAGAAGGAGAGGGACGGGAGGGTTGAAGGAGGAGAGGGAAGAGAGGGGTGAAGGAGAGGGAAAGCTGGTGCTCACCGGGCGAGCCGCAGTATGGCCGTTCGGAGGCGGTCCTCCGGGGAAGGGAGCTTCTGATTGGTGACTGGGACTGCCTCCCTGAAACAAGACCACCAGTGAGGGGGCGTGGCTTTGAGAAGCCCTGCGATGGAACTGGACGCTCAGACCAGTGAAATGAAGACATTTAATCAGTGAAGCAAAAGGTAACTCTAGAGAGGCCAGTAATAACATGTAATCTCAGTAATGAGTGTGTGTGTGTGTGTGTGTGTGCGCGTGTGTGTGATGGGGATGTGTGTGTGTGTGTATGTATTTGTGTGTGTGTGTGTGATGGGGATGTGTGTGTACGATGGGGATGTGTGTGTGTGTGTGTATGATGGGGCGTGTGCGTGCGTGTGTTTGTATAAGTGTGTGTAGGTGTAGGCTGGGGCGTTTTACCTGGTTTGGGAGGCAGGACGGGGGCCCTGGGAAGAGGGCTGCTGGGGGCCCACTGTAGGCTCCTCTCTCCGTTCTCATCGTTGGATTTCACAAAGGCTGGGGGGGGGGGGGGGTGGGGGGGGGTGAGAGAGGAGGGGCATTAACTCATTGAAGAGTAGGTTTCTCAGAATGTTGTTTCAGTGTTCTAGAGCTAGAACTCACACCCTAAAGCAAGGGAGTCAAACCAAACCCCCAGAGGGCCGCAGTGTCTGCGGTTTTTTGTGGTTTCCTGTCAATCAGCTGCCAATTAAGGGGGTGTGGATTCTTTAGCCAATCAACGTGTGTGGATTCCCTCGCCAAAAATCAATCAATGACTGAAATGAAACACTTGTGCCCGAGGACACCCCAAAAACCCAGAAGACACTACGGCCCTCCAGGACTGGATTTTGACACCTGCGCGTTAAAGGGTTAACCCAAATAATTCTCAGAGATCAATGACACCCCAAGTACTCACAACCTTACACGTGAAAGTCATATGTACGCGTGTGAGTGTACACGCGTGTGCACATGCGTGTGCGTGTGCACGTCTCACCGATGTTCTCCTCGTAGGGCTCCTCCAGCAGGAAGGGCTGCAGGGTTCCAGAAGTTTTCTCCAGCAGGCAGTTTATGACATCATGGAGCGTGTCACAAGGGATCTGAGAGAGAGAGAGACAAGAGAGAGAGAGAGACACCTGAGAACGCTCCAGGAACCACAGCCACAACCAAGGGGGAAGCAGATCCCATCCATGACCTTCGTATTCAAAAACAAGTGAGAACCAGTGCAGAACTGGGGTTCAGGGGTCAGGGGTCAGGGAATAACCCCAGATAGCACCTGGGTTTTCATACGAGTCTTTAAGGCTGTGCAGTTTAGCTGGGAATAGATGGCTGGGAGTAGATTACATTACTCTTCATCACAGCCCCCAAGCGATGATGAGTCCAAAGTCTTTTTGTTGACGGGTAACGTGATGCCACAGTCTGGTAGTTTCTGTGACCTGTGACATCACTTCTTCCTCCACAGGGGAGAAACCAGCACACCTGTTATGCAACCGTTACTGTACAGATCAGATTTGCGGTTGAGCAAATTGCATTGTGTTGGAAGAGGCACACCGTTCCGCTTCGGTTAATGCTTTCGTGCGAAAGTGATTTTATTGTGTTCACGTCGCTGGTTTGGAGCTCATGGAGCTGGTTTCGGTGGGGAAGTGATGCAGACAGTCAGGGAAAGGAGAGGGGAAGCGTGAAACACAGAGTGGGGGGGGGGGGGGGGGGGGGGGGGGCATGGGGAACCGGTGAGAAATACTGTGTGCGTGTGTGCATGTGTGTGTGTGTGTGTTTGTGTGGAGTGGGGTGTGTGTGTGTGCGTCTGAAAGAGTGTGTGCACGTGTGTGCATGTATGTGTGCGTGCATGTGTGTGTGCGTGTGTATGTACGTGTGCATGGTGTGTGGTGTGTGTGTGCGTCTGTGAAAGAAAGTGTGCATGTGTGCGTGTGTGTGTGCGTCTGTGAAAGAGTGTGTGCACGTGTGCATGTATGCGTGCGTGTGTGTGTGTGTGTGTGTTCATGTGTGTGTATGGTGTGTGTGTGCGTGTCTGTGAAAGAGTGTGTGTGTGCATGTGTGTGCACGTATGCGTGTGCGTGTGTGTGTGTATGTGTGTGTGTGTGTGTGTGTTCATGTGTGTGTATGGTGTGTGTGCGTGTCTGTGAAAGAGTGTGTGTGTGCATGTGTGTGCACGTATGCGTGTGCGTGTGAAAGGCATGCTTGGGTACTTACAGGGTTTTCCACGTCGATGACATACCCTCCCTCCTCCCTTTGAGACACACGGTAATGCCTGAACACTGACCTGTTTGGGGGGGGGGGGGAGAAGAGAGAGAGAGAGAGAGATAGGCAGATGGATACCATTCTAATAACCGTAATCTATGTTTATATTAGATTTTAATATTCATATTTATTGTTGCTGGTAATAGCAGTGTGATAAAGGCGGACGGTGTTTTCGGTAGCTCGGGGGGGGGGTTACCCGTTGAGGTCCTGGCGTGTGGTGACGGCCAGCGAGGTCCCGTCCCGGCCCGGCCGCAGGAGCAGGTTCCCGCAGTCGGGGTGCCTCTCCAGCAGCACCTCCGCCTCCCTGCGGGACACCGGCTGGAAGCACCTGAACACAGAGCGCACACCTGAACACACCTGCACACAAACTGCACCTGAACACAGAGCGCACACCTGAACACACCTGCACCAACGTTCACACCTGAACACACCTGCACACAAACTGTGCACCTGAACACAGAGCGCACACCTGAACACACCTGCACACAAACTGCACCTGAACACAGAGCACACACCTGACCACACCTGCACACAAACTGTGCACCTGAACACAGAGCGCACACCTGAACACACCTGCACCAACGTTCACACCTGAACACACCTGCACACAAACTGTGCACCTGAACACAGAGCGCACACCTGAACACACCTGCACCAACGTTCACACCTGAACACACCTGCACACAAACTGTGCACCTGAACGCACACCGCATACCTGAACACACCTGCATACACTCGCACACAAACCACACACCTGAACGCACCTGCACACAAACCACACACCTGAATGCACCTACACAAACCGCACACCTGAACATTAACCACACACCTGAACACAAACCGCACACAAACTTTTATCTACCTATTAAATACAGGTTACATAGGTTAACAGGTACATGCATTAATATAGGTGTACAGGTATGAATATTAAATACAGGTAAATAAGGTGTAAACATAGCTGGAGGGGGCACTCACGCTGGGATCTCCCCCAGCAGGGGGAGGTACAGGGGGGTGGTGGGCGCTGCAGGGAGGGAGGCGGCTTTTCGCCTCCTCCTCTCCTTCTCCACCACCTCCCCCAGCAAGTGGAGCTGGCCCGGGAGGAGGTTCAGGGAGGTGGGCACGGAGAGCTGGGTGGGGGGCGGAGAGAGGGAGGAGATGAACACGGTAGGTACGCAACACCCCTTTTCAGCTCTGTGAATGTACGCCAGGGTACACCAACACGCACAGGACGCTGATGCGGAAATCAGTCCCACAAAATTCACTGAAATGCGCACTACCAAAAAACAAGAAGCAAAAAAAAAAACCACGTCCCCATGGTGAGGAAGAACGTGAGAGTGAAATTTGACTGGTTTGGTGGCCACAAGAAAACTTCAAGCACTCCAGGTAACCAGGAAAAACCACAAAGCAGAGAAGAGCTGTCAGGTATAAAGCTTGACAGGTATGAAACGGATGACGGGTATCAAGCACTGACAGGTGACGGGAATAAAGGCCTGTCAGGTGTGCAGAGCCGTCAGGTGACAGGTGTGAAGCCGGGTTGTTGCTTTTGGGTTCTTATAACTCGGTGAGCTTTGGTGAAACTGTTTTTGCATAAACGGATCGGTGAGACAGACAGACAGAGACGGACATACTGACCTCGACCACAGCGTAGATGAATCCCTTCCACAGCTCACGAGACTCCAGATTTGGAGCCTGAGAGAGAAACGAGAGAGAGAGAGAGAGAGAGAGAGAGAGAGAGGTCTATAAATCAGTAAGTAACAATAAGCAGTAGGCAGTATGTAGGCAGTTTTGGGGTACGGCAGGCAGTTTTGGGGTACAGCGGTCAGTGTTGGGGTACAGCGCGCAGTGTTGGGGTACAGCGTGCAGTGTTGGGGTACAGCGCTCAGTGTTGGGGTACAGCGCTCAGTGTTGGGGTACAGCGCTCAGTGTTGGGGTACAGCAGGCAGTTTTGGGGTACAGCAGGCAGTGTTGGGGTACAGCGCTCAGTGTTGGGGTACAGCGCTCAGTGTTGGGGTACAGCGCAGCGCTCAGTTTTGGGGTACAGCGCTCAGTGTTGGGGTACAGCGCTCAGTTTTGGGGTACGGGGCCTCACCGTGAGTTTGACCTCCCCGTCCTTCAGCCGCAGACTGAACCGCGCCGCCTCCAGGTTCCGGTCTCTGCTCCCGTCGTCCGCCATCGAGAGGAACCCGCCCAGGTCCAGCTTCTCTACATACTGCACACACGCACGCACGCACGCACACATGCACGCACGCACACACACGTATGCACGCACACACGCGTACAGACACACACACACACACGACCGCAGACACACAAGAAAAAAAAAAAGAGGAAATCAGTGCAGGTCTCATTTGTTGACCAATAGGCAGCTTTTGAGTTAGTTTGCACAGTTAGCATGACTGTGCAGTTAGTCCACAGTTAGCCTGACTCGGTGCCTCTCAGGGTTCATGCACCCTTCCTCATCCTCCTCTTCCTCACTCTGCGGACACCCCACATCACTCACGTCATTGTCCTTGTGGCTGTTGAAGAAAAACAGAGCGTTTCCACACATACTCGTCCACAGCCTCCGAAACACCTGCGGGGGGGCGGGGGGGGGGGGGGGGGGGGGGTGGAGAGGAGAGAGAGGGAGGGAGAAAGAGGGGGAGGATCAATTTCATTGCAAAAATCTCACACACAGGATAATCACAAAGTCCAAACAATTCATGGGATACAACTGTTATTCTCTGTAGCACAGTAAACACTACGGGCCCAGTAACACAGAAGGCAAGGGAAGGAAAGGGGAAAAAAAGAAAGAAAAAAAGGCAAAAGAAGGAGAAAGGGGGTGTGTGGAGAGTGGGGGGGGGTAAGGGGAACAGGCTTGACGAGTGATTTGGTACTCACACCCCAGTCAAAACCCAAAATCGAGACACATCTCATCTACAGGCAGGTGACCAACCACTGTCTAGGTCCCAGAATTCCACAGGAACTTCGCTCACCTTGCATTTGATATTCAGCGACCGTAGCCAAACCCCCCCCCCCCCCGCTCCATCCCGCCCCCCCCCCTTCCCATCACCATACTGCCCACGTTCTCTGAAAGCACATGATGCCGTGTTTACACACAAAAACCAGATATGGAAGCACGAAGCCCAAGGGCAAAGTCAAAGCCGTGCCGGTCTTGACCAGAGATAAACCCGCTTTGAAGAAACCGTACCGACAGGGTCACACGCAACAGTGGCTCCGGTTTCCCCGAGTTTCGCCGATGGCGACGCCGGCCCCCGCTCCGGCTGCAATATTTTCCTATAAACAAGGAGCGGCCAAACCAGTTTTTAATTAAACCCCCCCCAGCTGCTGTTGTGTAACCGGAACCCGGCTGTCGAGCTGCTTTCTAGAAAATGACTGCGCACCGTTAGCTTCTTGGTGAGACACCAAAAGTCTTCAGGTGACCCTAAACAATAAGTAACCGGGGGCGGTGGTAATGGCAGACCAGGGATGGAGATTTGTTGGTAACTGCGAACCAGGGATCTGGTGCAAGAACATTAACGTTAAAAAAAGCTAGTCGGACCCACTGAATACTGCAGAATTAAAATGTATTTAAAAAATTTTTTTTTTTTTTTAAACTCTGAATTGTGTGGCCTACAGACGGTTGTGACCGTAAGCAACTGCATATACCATTTTGGTTTGGGGTTACAGCTGAAACCCTCCATGTGTTTGGGGTCAAAATGGAAAACATCCGTGTTTGGCATCATAAAGGAAAAGATCCACGTGCTCGGAGTCGTAGGGAAGAGCGCTACGTGCTTGGCGTCAGGAGACTGCCACTCCCTGCACAAATAACGTGGGTATTTCCCGGAGTAAGAGGCCACCACAGTAAAAAAAAAAAAAAAAAAAAAAGGCGCTTTTTCCAGCCAGGACTGGTGGACTTCTGAGAACAGAGACGCTGTAAAGATACGGAATACTTAAAACAATCTTTTTATTTTATTTTATCGGGTTTGTTTGCCTGGAAGGGCCATAAGGAAGCAGTGTTTCATATCCTCTGTTTCGGTGCTCCTTATTTAATAACTGAAGCGTACGATCAATACAAAAGTCAAAACGCTGATGAGAGATAGACGAGAATTTCCACAACTCACACTTCCTGCTCCTGTCTATCAGACAAAATTACGTCCGTCAGCGTTCCATTCAACTTCGATTTATCCTGTAAAACAAGCAGCACAATGTAGTCGTATATTTTTTTTTTTATTTTTCCATAGATTGCGTTGTTGCCGTTCTCGTTGTTAGTGTTAATCAGTTTAACCATCAGGGTCCAAGTTGAACTATGCGGTTGTTCCCTGTACTTGGACCGGTACTTCTCTCTAGGGTTTTCGTCATACTTGTTCCTGGTTATGGTTATACACTTTGTTGTACGTCGCTCTGGATAAGAGCGTCTGCCAAATGCCTGTAATGTAATGTAATGTATATTTAAGATGCATGGAAGAGTCTTTATTCCTGTAATCCTGGGGTGTTAAGTCTCCGTTACTACAGAGCCACAGTTCCTGAAGTGTTTTTGCAGTCTCCTTCCAATCAGCAGACAATTTAGGATTATAAAACACAAAGTGAGTTGGACTCTTCAGCCAACCGGTTGAAGTGGCTTAAATGGATTGGACTCCCTTACGGAAATGGGATATAATTACAATACATTTTAAATGTGCGGTCCTTCTTGAAACATAGGCTAATTTATGTTTTCCCACAGATATTTTCAGAAGGCGTTGTCCAATTTCCAATAGAGTTCATTACTGGAATGTGCCTAAAACTAGCCAGCACCCCAGGCCTGCATTCTGGAGCCCCAGATATGAGCTTCCGCAGAGCCCAAGTTACCGACGGGTCTCAGCCGTCAGTTTGGATGACTCCACTGTTTATTCCCTAATTAACGACAGTCTGATCACAGGGGCCTCCGTGACCCAGTCTGCTGTCACTCATGTGCTAGGACACGCCCCTCTGCCCTCGCCATGGCAACAATAATGACATCCTCTTAGCCTCAGCTGATCTGGGACAATGCCTCATTACAAATAAACACCAACACCCCCCCCCCCCCCCCCATCTCAATCACTCCCATTTTTATTTTCTAAACCAGGGGTGAACTAGTCCATTGCTCGAAGGACTGTGTGTGTGTGTGTGTGTGTGTGTGTGTGTGTGTGTATACACATCAGACCACAGCAAAATGTTTTCACCAAGCACACGTGAAGTCTGCAGCTGCAGCTGATGACTACATCAAAAATGCAAGACCGAATTCAATAAATAAATAAATAAATAACCCTAATGATGTCATTAAGAACAGAAGTTGGCACAAAATCCTGAACCTGACTGGCCCCAGTGAGAAGCGGGGGGGTGCTTTAAATTCACATTTTTATCACCCTGCCTGCTCTCCTCCCTCTTTGTTCTTTTCACTGCAATCTCCCCTGGGGGGCACCCTCCGCCCCCCACCCTTACTGCACCCCCATACCACCCCCTCCCCAAAGCCTGCCACCCCCTCGTTCCTCACAAACAGCTGCTTACCTCCGGGGAGACAGTCAGATAAGCACCCCCCCCCCCCCCCTGCTTTGAAAGTGTAAATAAATAATAGTGATAAAAAAAAAGTGCCACTTTCCCCAGAGGGCCTTTCAACATATTTAAAATTCACCCTCTCAAACCATCCGCCCAGTCATTACACCAGAGCCCAAACTAGAGCCAAATCTGCAATAGACTACCCCCCTTCAGAACAGGCGGGCTAAAATATACTCTCCAGCTGCACCGAATTAAATAAATCCTTCCCCAACTCAATCAGCGTCAACGAGCGCATAATGAACTAACGCACAGGGGAACGGTGGTGACAGCGAAGACATAAATTTGCACGTGACTGTGTGATGCAAATTGATGTATACACTGTAATGGAGAATTAGTTAACACCGTTACAGACAAACGCACAAGCAGCCAGGGAAGTCTGTCTCTCGTGAGGCATTAAATTAATTTCCATAGCAGACGCTTTTATTCCGAGCATGATCCATATTATTATTAATAATTCATACACACCGATAGTTCACCTTTACTGCAAAGCTCCTCTACTCAAATATTAACACTCGCTCTATTTTTTATTATTTTTATAAAAGCGCACGCGCGTCTTCAATAAAGGATTCCGCACGACAGCAATCAAATTTCTGCGCATCTTAAATGTAAGGGTGCAGTCCGCTCGCGCTGAAAAGAGAAAGCTAGCGGGGGCACGAGCAGAACTAAATATCAAGTGCGGGCCCTTAACACTGCAGTCAGGGGGTTCTCGACAGTGGCATCCGTTAATGTAAAGGTTAACTGTGTGGAGTAATATACAGGCTGTGATATACAGGCTGTTGTAAGTGTCATGACTATGGGTGTGATTAAGATTGGGGAAAGTGGATGTTGTGAACTTGGCAAACGATTTAATACACGATTTCCAAATATTTATTACAACATAAATCTGTATGTTTTTCGGACGTTGTACAGCGTACATTAAACACCAAGTAAATAAATCACTTTTGCGCATGGCTACACGCAGAGCCTTGTAATGTCACGAAACACGATGTTCACTATTGTCTTGTCTGTGATAAGGAGAGAGCTTAACAGAACCGATATGAATGCGCTACCGATTATAGGGGTACACATTTACAATAGGCTATATTGACGGCTGCTTAGGGTACCTGCAAATCAACACTTTCTGCACGCTATGAATGAAGCCAGGTCATCACTGAGATGTCGTCGCGTGGACAAAGAATTATTGTTCCTGGCTCGAGCGCAGCGCAACACTTTCAATCGACATTATGTCCTTTCGTGTAGCCTAGTGTTGAAAAAAAAACGACAAGCAACGAATCCATATGCACGCTTCCTTCCAGCAGTCCATGAGGAACATTCGTGCAAGTTGAGCGATTTCATACATTTGATTCAGCTCGAGCGCACTCGTAATTCGTGCACAGAAAAATGGCATTTGCAGTGAAAACGGCCAGCCGTTTCATTCAGCATGCTGTACCGTACTCTCTAGTCTCGTGCCAGGGTGTTAGTCGTAACTGATTTTGAAGGTGCCGGCGCGAGCGATGTGACTACCAGACAACGGCAGTACGCATAACATGTATCGATAACTAATTTACAAAAATATGCTGGGGAGAGGAGACAAAAGAGATAAAGCTATGGGTTACCTTTTCCTTCGTCGCTCTCTTCTCGAGATAACCCTCGTGGTAGCAGGAGGGCAGCTGCGACCGCGGTCGCCCGGCTCGTTTTGTGGGTGTCGTAGCCGCCATGAAGAGCTGCAAACTCGGGAGCAGCGGGACAAAGGGAAGCCTCGGAACTGTAAGCTAAAGTAAGAGGGGAAATGCCTCGCCTTTCACCCTGACGAAGAACCACCGCAACAATTAAGCAAATAATGTTTTTATTTCTGATCAACGCGCATAAAAAATTAAACAAATGTCACGGGTTTGACCCAAACTAGGCTACACCAGACTAATTGCCAGTTGTTAATTGGATTAAAACACGTGTAATCAGCATTCCAGATCAGAAGATTAAATATACCGATGAAACGCAAGATTGTGTGCTAGGCATTACTGGTGAGTCGCCCGAGGGATCGCGAGTTTAAGATACTATCCCTTCTATTAATTAAATTGTTCACTTCTTTTATGCAGTATCCTAACCGGTTTTACTCTGCTTGTAGAGACATTTTCTTCCAGCGCTGTCAACGAATAATGAAAAATCCCGTCAAAAATACTAATTTCTCTGCCCCAGAGAATCACTCCTATTGAACGTTTCTGCCAATCTAGGCAGGTGTTCGCTATGAGCTCACGCCCACAGTGATCGCTGATTGGTCCGTCGACAGCTTGCTGCCACTAGGTCATCAAATTCCCTCGATGCCCGCAATTTATAGTCTAGAACGCGAGCACGCGTCGATTGCTACAGCGCATCAGATTGGCGAAGTTGACGAGGGACTTTATGGAAGTTATCTTTCCAACAAAAGACCACATATGTCGTTGTAAAATATACTAAGCAGTAGTCAAGCACATGTTCGATTTTCGTCACTTTATCTTGTAAATTCAAAAGACAGTCACGCCCACTTATCACAAGCACGGTTTACTTAAAGCAAAGGTAAACACCGAGAATAAGTCCATGGCCTATTGTAAACCAGGAAGAAGAAATGGCAAATTCAAAGATAATCATTAATATTATAAAGATAATTATTTGGCTTCAATCAGGGGTGTAGCACGAAATTCTGGGCTCTGTGCAAATGTATTGTCTGTGGGGCGCCTTAAAATTGTAGTCCAAAGCTAACTTTTTTTAGCCACCCATTACATTACATTACAGGCATTTGGCAGACGCTCTTATCCAGAGCGACGTACAACAAAGTGTATAACCATAACCAGGAACAAGTATGACGAAACCCCTAGAGAGAAGTACCGGTCCAAGTACAGGGAACAACCGCATAGTTCAACTTGGACCCTGATGGTTAAACTGATTAACACTAACAACGCAATCTATGGAAAAATAAAAATAAATAAAAATACAAGTAGTCGTTAAGACAGTTGATGCGCCTAAGTCACCTATGAAACAGCTGCCTAGTTACAACCCTAAGTTTAGTCATTTACAGGGGGGAAGGGAGGGATGGGGAGAGGTGCAGCCTGAAGAGGTGGGTCTTCAGTCGTCGTTTGAAATGGGTCACAGTCTCAGCTGTTCTGACCTCCACAGGGAGGTCATTCCACCATCGTGGGGCCAGAACAGACAGGAGACGTGTTCTGGAAGTGCAGGTGCGGAGAGGGGGAGGTGCTAGGCGTCCTGAGGTAGCAGAACGGAGGGATCTGGCTGGCATGTACGCGTGAGTGTAAAAGGGGAACTTGCGCTCCTTGTCGTCTGAGCACGTGAAATGAAAACACCTGCTCACCTGGACAGAGAATTAGGAATGGATTCACCGGTTGCCTGAAAAAAACATTCAGGAGCATTTTAAAAACAAAATAACATTTATGGAAATGATGAACATAGATGTGTGCTCTCAATAGCGTAAACCTCTGCGTAATTTGCCGGTTAAAACACATTATTATACGGCTAAAAAAAAGTTTCGGATTACTTCTTTTGCGGAGAAGGAAGACCACCGGATTTTACCGCGTTTTTGGCCTGGACAAGACAGATATATTAAATGCCAAAACGAAACGTAACAGCATGCAATCACAGACACGCAGAAGTAACACCAGCACAACGTTGTTCATTATTTATTTAAAGATGAAAAACAATGGAGCGAGACAAACTAAACATACATTAATAAAAGGTGATCATACGTTACAGAATATTGCGGCAATCTTGTATTAATTCATAGCGTAAGCAAAAACAAGACAAAAAATAAAACGTCAACTATTACAATAATAAAGCACACATCCAACTTGCTGTAAAGTGATTATGAGTTGGAGTGTAACGTTACATGCAGGGTACGATTAATTTATAGAAAAAGATTTTTTTTTCCCAATATGCAATTTAATATTAAAAATAATACTATTAAGTATAAGAGAATAATGCTTTATTGTAGTATCAAAAGAGTCAGAAACTTTTTTTTTTGGGAGGAGACCAAGATTAGCCCTTCTGAATATGTAGTGTATCAATGGCTTGTGTAAACACATTAAAAGTTTGTACACAGGTTGCCATGGGTGAAGATTAAATGTGGCGACCTACGGTTTCTTGTAACCATAGTAATTAACTTGATTAGGAGGCATTCTGGGTTTATATGATTAGTCCTTCCCCTCCTGGGTTTTGAGGTGGCATTCCAACACTTTCAGAGTTCATGCAGGGGGCGGGGGGGTTGGGGAGGGGGGGGAGAGGGCAGTTCAACCACCCCCCCCCCCCCCCCCCCCCGATCACATCCAGTCCATCACTTCATCAAAAAAAACCCGCAGACAGTAATAAAACTACTTCTCGGAGGGTTGATAAAAAAAAGAAAGGCATAAAGCATGTAAACATTACATTTTGTACAAAAACACTAAAGGTTAACATAAAAAAAAGAGGAATTGTTAAAGTTCTTTTGGCGCTGAGCTGAGTGGTGTAGGCAGGAGGGAAAGAGTGATGTAGGGAACGAGGAAAAAGACTTGTAGGATAACAGTGATCAGAACTCAGCCCAGTGCATCTGTGTGTGTGTGTGTGTGTGTGTGGGGAAGGGAGACTGTGTGCATGCAAGGTCTACATGCATGTGTGCGTGTGTGTGTGTGTATGTGCATGTATGCTGAGTCAGCCTATTTGTGTGTGAGCGTGCGGCACGTGTGTGTGTGTGTGTGTGTATAAACAGGCATGCTCGTGCACATGATAATGTGTCTGCATGTTTGCATGCGTGTGTGCCCGCCTGCGAGGAAGCTCAGAGTCAGTCTGCCTGCAGACTGAGGGGGGGGGGGGGGGAAACGCAACATACAGCTGTCTGCAGAGATAGGCTGAGACATGTCACATGACCAACAGCAACCATAGCAACCATACAGCCATCTGCAGATTGGCTGAGACACGTCACATGACCAACAGCAACCATACATCCGTCTGCAGATAGGCTGAGACACGTCACATGACCAACACAAAATGACAACTCTGGCTCACCTGGTCCAACCAGCTGCTACAACCTCACTTTAAGCAGCCCCTAAACTCCGCCCACAATAACACGCCCCTCTGCCACACCCTTTCAATTAAAATTCGGCTCTGCTCACTGGGTCAATTACAGCATGCTTACTGGGAGTTTAAGCCTCGGTTTTAAACCCCAAGGCCACAGAACTGCATTACAAGTGGAGCAGCTAATCCACATTTCACAGGTGCCACCAGCCGTTCCAGTGGTAACGTAGTTCTGCGGCCTTGGGGGGTTTAAACCTGAGCTTTAAACTCCAGCTAAGCACGCTGCAGTTGGCCCGCTAGGTTCAGACAACAAAGTCTGTTCTATATCTGCTCATGAGTGAATCAACCAACCAACCAACCAACCAGTGACTGCTCACTTTTAAAACAGGGCTCCCTTGGCAGTGCCCGTTTGGTCCGGTTCGGGTCAGTCTGGTACAGATTGGCTCGGTAGGGGGGATTCAGCAGAGTGACTGAGGGGTCCAGGGGACCCCTGAGCGGAAGCGGTACAGAGGGGACCGAGACTGCACCTCCACGTCCACACTGCACACCTATCATGTCACTCCTTTTCCTCTATCTGCCTTTTCACACACGATCCATCAAAAGGCACACGCGAACACGTGCACAAACACACACATCCACACCTACTGACCGACATACCCACCCATGCACGCACGTACGCACACACATGACCAAGAAACACCCCCACACACACACACACACACACACACACACACACACACACACACACACACACACACACACGGACACCGCCAGCAGTGTCATCCACACAGGCTCTAGTGCAGACAGCCAGAATGATCAGTAAAATGCATTCAACTTAAATATGAGACACTGCGCTAGTCTACATTTAATTTCATTTCTTTTTCCCCATCCTCCACTTCAAATTTCTGCGTGGGAAGGAAAGGCGCTCAGACATGGAGGAGTGTGTGCACGGGTGTATACACACGGCCTGACACGTGAACAAACAGACAAGCAGCCACACGCACGCACGCACGCACGCACGCACGCACGCACGCACGCACGCACGCACGCACGCACGCACGCACGCACGCACGCACGCACGCACGCACTGAAAGCCATCAGAGCCTTAGAAGGCAGTCCAGGCACTGCATTTTTTCCTCCACATGAAACAAGTACTGCTGCTGACCAAGACCCGAGGAACCAGGAGAGAGAGAGAGAGAGAGAGAGAGAGAGAGAGGAAGAGAGGGAGAGCGAAAGAGAGGGAGAGAAATAGAGGGAGAGAGTGCTCACGCCCAGAGGAGCACAGGCCCCAGCACCACCCTGGGCGGAGGCCGAACCAACCGGCTGCACCTCCCTCACGGAGCGCGTTTCACAGAGAGCGCGTTTCACAGAGAGCGCCCCAGGTGCAGCAGAGCTGGCCTCAGCATTCACACGCAGGACACGGGCAGCTCGGGTTTCAGACACAGCGGCAGACCGCGAGGGGACAGAGCCTGAACTGGGCCGGTTATAGCGTGCGTCTGTTCTCCAGAGGGGCGCACACACACACACATATATGCTCTGGGCCAGTTATAGCGTGCGTCTGTTCTCCAGAGGGGCGCACACACACACACACACATATATATATACATATTTTCAAGCATTTTTTTCTTCCGCACACTGAGGGCGGTCAGTGTCACAGCCTGGCCAGCAGGGGGCGACAGAACCATTGATTATGACAAACCAGTTAGGCTGCAATTCCGAACGCATCACCACTGTGATCACAAAGAATCAGGCCTGTTAAAGTGTTAGTAAAGAGTGCGTGTGTGTGTGTGTGTGTGTGTGTGTGAGTGTGCGTGTGTGTGTGTGTACACACCTGTAGTGTTTCTCATTTCTTCCCTTTATGGCTCTGGAATGGGACAATGCAACTCTCGCTTCCCGTCTTCAAAAGGTCCAGCCGACAAAAGTGCCCAGGTGTACAGGTACAGATAAGTGTGACCATGACAACGGCAACCGCGGAGAGGAGGAAGAAGTCGAGAATGAAGACGCCGGGGATCTGAGACCGGCTCCTTCCCTTCGCTCCGCTCCCCCCCCCCCCTCCTCTCCTCCCTCCTCCCTCCTTCCTCCAACCATCCCCCTCTCCCCCTCTCCTCTCCTCTCCTCCCTCCTCTTTAGTGCGACAGGGGGACCATCACTTCCACGTAGTTGAGCGGGAAGAAGCCCGATTGGCCGCGCAGCGTGCCCTCGTACCAGTTCTCGTCAATCTGATTGGTCAGCGTGATGATGTCGCCCTCGCGGAAACCCAGCTCGCCCTCGTTCTCCGGGTCGAAGTCGTATAGCGCCTTGCAGCACGGCTGGTCCGACACCGAGGCTACGGGGGGGAAAACCGCAGAGGGATGGAAAGGGGGGAGGGAGAGAGAGAGGAAGAGGGAGAGGGAGATGGAGACGGAAAGCAGAGACAGATGACGAGGAGAAAGAGAAGAGAATGACAGAGAGAAAGTAGGAGAGGGTGTGACAGAAAGAGTAAGGATGAGGAAGACAGTGTGAGAGAGAGAGACAAGATGAGATGAAGAGACAGGAGAGAGAGAGAGGAAGTGGGAGAAAGAGAGAAGGAGAAATGAGAGGCAAACATAATGAGACACCGATGAAGAAAGAGGTCCTCCTCTCTTTCAGTAAGACCGTAATAGTATCCAGACTCTGGGGCCACCTGCTGGATAAAATGAGGAACTGCACACTGACTAATGAAGCTGTGGAGACATTCGTATACACAGGAGCTGTGTGCGAAATGGTCCACTAGTTCCCTATAATAGTGCACTAACTAGGGTATCAGCCAATTTCTAGTCAGTCCACCATATAGGGAAGTAGTGGACCATTTTGGATACAGCCAGCGTTCTCCCATCCCCTCTGCACACCCATATGTAATCCATGCTGATCTGAGGTCAGCCTTGGCTGGCCAACCTTCTGAGTTTCAGAGTCCAGTGACTGGCTTCAAAGATCAGCAGGGCAGCGCAAGCTCCTCTCCACCAATCAAACACAGGATAAGACGGCTGTGGAATCACATGACTGGCATAATAACAGAGAGGAGTTCCACCAATCACGCTGGCAAGAACCAAGGGAACAACAACAACACTGGTTGGTGAAAAATGTATGGCTATACTTCCTGGTTCCCTCGGTATCAGCAGGAAGTAACTTCCACCAATCACTGTCGGTGTTGTTCTAGCATGTTACCAACATACATTTTGATTGGTGGAGCCCCTGTCTGTCTCACAGCCTTCCTTTTCAGTTAGTTTCTTTGTTACAGGACACTGCACACTGGATTTACACACCACACCCCACAGAGGGGAGAAACAGCCAACCCCGCCCCCCCCCCCCCCGCTACCCCCCAAATCCTTCAGTCACCTCTTGTAGTATGAGATACAAAAACATGAACAGGAAGTGCCTTCCACACTGCTTCCTCCATCTACATCCATCCTTCGTTATCAGTCAGGATAAACCAAATGTGGACGACACTTTTTCTGGCTTTGTAAATCCTGTTTTGGAACAGAAATGGCTCACAGCTCCCATTAGGGGGCGCTGTGGTCGAATGCAGAGAGCTGTTGTGATAATACACTGTGCGACCAAACGGGCGTCTGCTTTTAGGCTGGAAGGTGCTAACCGCCAATATGTGTTGATGGTCAGTGTGATAGTAACTCACGGGTGCACAACTCCGGTCCTGGAGTGCCGTCTGCGTGCTGGTTTTTGTTCCAACAAGTTGCCTTAGTTTTGTGAGCACAGTAAAATGTGTGCGTTGGTGAGCTCAGCGTGACCTCTAGGACACACATGAAGTCTGCGGCTATAGGTGGCGCTCATACAAATTTCAGATCAAGATATGCTTGAATACATTAAATAATTAAGAGCAGAAGTTGGCACAAAATCCAGAAACGGGTCGACCCTGGTTGAGCACCCCTGCAGCAACCCTTCCTCTTCCAGCTGTACAGCCGGGCTGAGGGAGACAGGAAGGAAGCTTCTCCCCTTTGCGGTGGTGTGGAGTGATAACTGAAAACTATTTAAAACTGGATCCAGTGAGCAGTGACCTGAAGGCGGAATGTGTGAGAAGTGACCTTTGACCCTGGCGGACCGGGACTGTAGGAGTTTGGCATGGAGGGGGAGGGGGAAGGAGGAGGGGAATCCGGCCCTCTTGCCTGAGGGCAGGATCTCCGCTTACTCTGCGCTGGTTGATAAGCGACAGCTCCAGACCCCGCCCCCCCCCCCCAGCCCCGCCCCCCTCCAGATGCCACACTGTCCAGCCGGCCACCTGACCCTCTCATCTCTGACTCACAGAATTTGCCTTTCCAAGAGGATGTCCTGCGGTGGAAGGATGACTCTGATGATGTCACAGACAGGAAGAGAGCACAGAACATCAGCACCCTGTCTGCAATGAGGATACATACACACCACACACGCACACTCATGCACACACACACATGCACACACTCACACGCACACGCACACACGCACACACATGCACACACTCACACGCACACACATGCACACACTCACACACACACGCACACTCTCACACGCACACACACACATGCACACACTCACACGTGCACACGCACACGCACACACACACACACACACAGCCACACACACAGGCACTCACACACTCAAACACTCACACACTCACACACATCGGTGTACGGGACACACCTGAGCGGGTGAGCTGTGCTGTAGGTGCGTAGCCTCCGTTGGACTGCTCGGGCTCAGAGTACTCAAACACAGGCTTGGGTTTGGGGGTGTACTCCCGGCGCGGGCGCGACTGTGCCTCGTTCATCCTGCAGCACAGAGTCAGCACAGTCAGCACAGACACAGCACAGACACACAAGCAGTCAGCACAGATTCAGCACAGACACACAGCACAGTCAGCACAGAGTGAGCACAGACACACAGCACAGAGTGAGCACAGACACACAGCACAGAGCCAGCACGGACACACAGCACAGTGAGCACAGTGTCAGCAGAGACACACCACAGAGACAGCACAGTCACACTACAGTCAGCACAGAGCCTGTGAATCCAGCAGTGTGCTTTAAGTGAAATTCCATGTGTTCTAAGTGTGTGAATGTGTGTGTGTGTGTGTGTGTGTGTGTGTTCGGATGAATACCTCTCCTTCAGCTTGTCTGAAAGCTCTTCCAGGATCTGCACAGCCTGTCTGTGATACTGCAGTTGTGACTCCACCAGCGAGGACAGCTGACTCACCTGCTCGATCTGCACAGACAGACAGACACACACACACACACACACATTAACCACTCAGATACTGCACACCTGCTCACATACAAAGAGGGCTTTAAAACAAACCTGATCACACAGGAGCCACACACATCACCCACATGTGCCCACTCACTCACTAACTATCAGATTTATGGTATAACAGTTTTACAATACTGCAAAGCACTCTGGGTGGTGTAGTTCATTACAGCACTCACGTCGGTCTCCAGCAGGTTGTACATGTTGGCCTCGGCCACCTCCTTGGACTCGTGGAACTTCTCCAGCGACTGCCGAACCTCCTCGTCCGGAATCTTCCCCTGGCGCTTCTTCTTGTAGTCGTAGTCCAGCCTCCGGCCCTCCAGCTTCTTCAAGTGGTGCTGAGGGCGAAAGAGAGAGAAAGACAGAGGGAGAGAGGGAGAGAGAGAGAGAGAGAGAGAGAGAGAGAGAGGGATGAGGGACAGGGAGGGAGAGAGGGAGAGAGAGAGGAAGGGAGAGCAGGAGAAAGACGGAGGGACAGGGAGGATGAGACAGAAAGAGAGAGGGAGGAAGGGAGAGAGAGAGAGAGGAATGATTTACTAAGGAGCAGATATTGCTAATAAGACTAGGTATTGCTAATAGACTGGGTATCCACAATATTGCACAAACACAGATCCTGTGATCGGTCGGTGCAGCAGATCTGGGAACGGGCAGGTAATAAAGCAACGTCAGAGCGAGGGACCGGTGTCGAATCGTTGGAGTTTATTATCTCAACAGTTCTGCACTCCCCCCCCTGCCAGTTCTGAAGGACACCCCGCGGCTGAGGCCTCTGCACCTCTGTGTGGAGTATTAAATGAGAACCCAGCCCCTACAGGTGGGACCCCATACCAGAGCCCATCGAATGACTGACAGCTCCGGCTCCCTGACCCTGCCTTCACTCTCCTCCCTCACAGGGGAACGGAATGCGCCGAACGCTTGACCTGTGACCTCATAAAGGAGCTGCTGCCCCTCTGGTATGCTTCATTCCTCTGTCGAGATAGACATCTTCGCTGTGACATCACTACCTCCATCGCCGTGGCGACAGACTCCGATAAGATAACACTTCACGGCGGGTGTGCTGTCGCAGGTCAGCGGCGTCACCTCCAAACGGGCGCTACGCAAAGCCTTCCTCTCCCCTGTGCTTCCGGCACTCATTTCAGCGACAGTGAGACACCACCACAGTCCTCCACAGAGCGCAAGCACGCAGCGATAGCTCCATACCACAGAAGAAGACGCAACTCTACAGCTTTACAAATCGTACTCAAACGGTCTTCTTTGCAGACTCCGGTAGGCAGGTATCCGGAAAGAGGAGGAAGAGAGAGTTACCTGCACACGGACGGCGCAGAAATTATCCAGCAAGTTGAGTTCAGTCAGTCAAAACAACAGCCCTTGTTTTATCTTAATTATTTTTAATCATATACGCATTACTCCAAATTCTGTTTTCATATTCTTGTCTGCAATGCTGGTGACATGCCCTTTGCGTGCGTTATCACAAGGCCTTAGAAGGCGCTGTGGGTAAGACTGTCTGCTGAGTGTGACATCACGATGGCGGCCTTGGCAGAAAGATCCGGAGGGGGGGGTTACCTGGATCTCCCTCAGGTCCTTGTCACACAGGCCCTGCAGGGGGTCGATGAAGTTCTGTTTGACATCGATGTCCAGCGAGTCCTTCACCTCCGCCATCCTCTTCATCGACTCGCCTGCGTCTACGAGAGCACCACCTATAGAGGGGTAGAGGAGAGTTACACACAGACTCACACTCACTCACGCACTCACTCAGTCACTCAGTCACTCAGTCACTCAGTCACTCAGTCACTCAGTCACTCAGTCACTCAGTCACTCAGTCACTCAGTCACTCACTCACTCACTCACTCACTCACTCACTCACTCACTCAGTCACTCAGTCACTCAGTCACTCAGTCACTCACTCAGTCACTCAGTCACTCAGTCACTCAGTCACTCAGTCACTCAGTCACTCACCGAAGTTGGTGTCCTCTCCCAGCTCTCGGCCGTACTTGGCCATGCACTCCCCCAGCAGCCCCTCCACCTGCGGGTACCCCGGACTCTTCACCTGCCCCCGGATCTTAGACATGGTGTTGAGCATGGAGAGCTTCGCCCGGGATGCTGGGGGGGGGGGGAGAGAGAGAGACACAGGGTAGGGGGAGGGGAGAGAGAGGGGGGGAGAGGGGGAGGGAGAGAGGGGGGTGGAGAGGGAGAGAGATAAAGGGAGAGAGAGAGGGAGAGAGAGGGAAGGAGGATGGAAGAGGGGAGACAGAAAGAGACAGAGAAAGAGAGAAGAGGTTAGAAGGAGTGGGAGGAGAGAGAGCCAGAAAAAGAAGAGAGGAGTGAGGGAGAGAGAAGTGATGAGAGAAAGACAGGTAGAGACAGAGGGAGCCAGAGAGGTAGGAGAGTTAAACTGAGTAGGTTATACATACATGACTGAAGACTATAGTCTGCCATCTTTCACACAGAGCATCATCACTGCCAGCAGTGTGTGTGTGTGTGTGTGTGTGTGTGTGCTTGAATACAGCATGTGTGAAAAAGCCCCTCCCCCTTACCTGGGTTGGGCTGCAGGTACTCTGACGTTTTGGAGATGATGTCCACGACGGCTTTGCTCGTCACATCCACCTTCTACAGGAACAGACAAACAGGGCATGAGCTCAAACTTGTGAGCGGCTAACGAGGGATAACTGCTTCACAGTGGACCTCTCCTGCCAGACGTGTGTGTGTGTCCGTCTGTCTGTCTAACTGACAGACAGACAAACAGAGACTGACTGACTGACAGACTTACAGACTGAGTTACATACTGACAGACAGACAGACTGAGTTACTGACTAACACACAGACTGACAGACAGAGAGACAGACAGACTGACAGACTTACCCTCTCCAAATCTTTGAAGTCTTCATCCAGTTTGGTTCCCTCAGCTCCTCCCACCTTTTCACTCACCATCTGCGCAGACACACACATTTCCCACAATGAACCTGTGCAAACAACTCAAGCTCCAGTTCCCCCAAATTCAGAGGCCACATGAAAGCTGCAGAGAGAACGACATCACAAGCGCTGCAGACCACAGACTGAGTATGAAAAATAACCATGACATCACTGAAAATTAATACGGCCCTAGGATCACTGCCTTGAAATCCCAAACCAAAACCAAACACGGGGATCTACTTCTCCGTGCATAATCTATATGGAAAAATCAGCTGTGCAAAAAAAAATCTCCATATGTACACTATTCACTACACTCTAAAAGAAAAAAAAAAAACTGATATTCACGCCCAAAACCATGGGCGTTAATTTGGAGTCAGTTCCCCCCTTTGCTGCCGTGACAACCTCCACTCTTCAGAGAAGGCTTTATACTAGATTCCGGAACACGGCTGTGGTGATTAGCTTCCGCTCAGCCACAAGAGCATCGGTGAGGTTTGGGCGCTGATGTTGGGCGTGAGGCCTGGCTCGCAGTCGACGTTCCAGTTCACTCAAGACAGAAACGAGAAGATAACATCATCATCGCTACCCAAAAAGGCACAGAAGACTCAACACAAGCACAGTCACTGAACAGGAAACCAGGCAAAGAACACTGAACCCACACCGTGTTTTTAAAAGGCTAGCGCGGGCTAGCAGATAGGTTCCTATTCCCTGACTCTGCGCTGGCAGCTGACAGGCAACAGCGGTTCTTGCGGGGACGAACGCACAGAGGAGGAGCTTCAGACTCCGCCGTCGCGGTAACCCTGTCTCACTGACCCAGTTCTACCGATCGCTTCCGACCAATCTCTCCACTCACACAAAGGAACACAAATCTGAAAGGGGGGGGAGGGAGTTGAAAAAAAATGTTTTTATTTATTTTTCAGGACATTTTGTTTCCCCAAGAACGTAATGACGCGTACGCCGGTGTACACACCCATTCACACGTATGTTACCGTGACGACAGAGCAGGTTGTTAAAAGCATCGATGAACTGCAGAGGGGAAGGAGGACACGAGTGTGCAGGTCAAAGCCGCCTCCCTCCAGCCTCCATCTTGTAAGAGACTGGGCACGCAGTGCCACCACAGCACCAGCAGGGGGCACTGTGTACCGAATGGGGTTCCCTCGGCACTGACTCTGTCCTAAGGGGCTACGGGTCGTCATGAAATGATTGAAGTAAGACACCCCCACCCCCACCCCCCCCCCCCAGGGTGCTCCAAGATCGACACAGTGCCAGCTGGGTACTCTCTACTCCGCAGGTAAATGAACGCAGGTAAACAGACGAGTTCTGTCGGCAGAATCAGGGGGCATAAAGGGAAATTCCGCACAGACAGTAAGAAATATTCCCCACCCCCCCACCCACACAGACAGTAGTCACTGTGAGGAACAGCTTGCCAGGTCATGCAGTAGAGGCCAGATCTCGGGGGGGTTTCAGGCCCAGGCTTGACATGGTGCTAGATGCACTCCAGTTGGTAAACAAACGGTGAGCACTTGGCACCCTTCAGCGGTAGGAAAATGGCGACCGTCGCAGGGCTGAGTGATCTGTTCTCATCGTTACATTTATCTTACGGGGAGTCGAGAAGGGCTGAGCGGCCTGTTCTCCTCGTTACGCGTCTCCTGGTTCCAAAAAACAGGAATGAGCATTTGGACTCATTTGATATGCAAACAGATCTAGCTCCACCAACAACTCCACCACCCTCCCGCACCCCCAACCCCCCCTTCCCCCTTCCCCCTGGCAAAAAATAAAACTAGCACTGTATGTGCGCACGTTTCTCATTTTTTAAAAATCTATTTCACTGATATTTTATTGCAGACTGGAAGATTCTGATCGTTGAGCGCTTCTGCCCTTACTCTCTAGCACGGACAGGGGTTTCAGCACGACCGCTCCCCCAAAATACTGCAATTCCTCCCAGACACAAGAGTTCCTGGACGTCCTCCAATCGACACGCTGCCGCCAAACACCCCCCCCCCCCCCCCGCCCCCCCCCGCTCGCGACTTTCCGCCAATCGGCAGCTCTCCTAATACGGGAGCAGCCAATGAGCAGCCTGGCAGGGCCGCCAGGGAGTCATGTGAACCAAGCAACCTCGCTGGCGAGTTTTACAGGGAACAGAAGTCACAAACGCACAGCAACAGAGGCAGGCTACACGCTACATCTGCAGTTCTTCCGTTTCTCTTCGACTAACCCAAAAAGAAGAAGAAGAAGAAAGAAAAAAACACACACATAAAAAATAAAAAAAGATGAATAGAACACAGTGCTCGTGAATAATTTCCAAACAAGGAAACACTTTCTCTTCTCCTCTCTTTCCCCACTCGTTAACGGGAAATCCTGATGTTCCCTTGGCAGGTGTCACGTTTCAACAAACACAAACACACCATCGCGTGATGTCACACGGGGTGAGGCACGCGTCCGAAGGTTAATGTCGACGGAGAATCCTCACCCCTGTGCCAACTGACACACGCGTGCGCACTCGCTAATAAAAAAAAAAAAAAACAACAAGATGGACGGGATAACAGGCAGACAGACAAACATCGCTGCTTCTGCCCTCAGTGAAAAAAAGATCCCTGGCCAAGGCCTTCAGCTCTTTACACTTGCTTTGTCATTTCTCACCCTCCTCCACCAGTCTGCACTAGCTCTATGCTATTCTCCGACTCATTTCTCACCCTCCACCAGTCTGCACCAGCTCTATGCTATTCTCCCACTCATTTCTCACCCTCCTCCAGTCTGCACCAGCTCTATGCTATTCTCCCACTCATTTCTCACCCTCCTCCACCAGTCTGCACCAGCTCTATGCTATTCTCCCACAGGTCTACACTAGCTCTATGCTATTCCCCTACCAGTCTACACTTGCTCTATGCTATTCCCCTACCAGTCTACACTTGCTCTATGCTATTCCCATACCAGTCTACACTAGCGCTATGCTATTCCCCTACCAGTCTGCACTAGGGCTAAGCTATTCCCCACCAGTCTGCACTTGCTCTATGCTATTCCCCTACCAGTCTACACTAGCGCTATGCTATTCCCCTACCAGTCTGCACTAGGGCTAAGCTATTCCCCTACCAGTCTTCACTAGGGCTATGCTATTCCCCTACCAGTCTACACTAGCGCTATGCTATTCCCCTACCAGTCTGCACTAGGGCTAAGCTATTCCCCACCAGTCTGCACTTGCTCTGTGCTATTCCCCCACCCTTATTATCTGCACTAGTAAAGGCTTTCTCTGCAGTAAGACACTGCCATATCCCACCCCTACATCTCCCCCAGCAGACAGAGAGCTTTGCCCTAAATTCATTCCACAGACAGATTCCTTTGCTCCTCTCTCCCATCCAAACATTCTCTTTCATCAGCAGAAGAAACCGAAGGGAAGTTAACTCGTGCGGGAGGCTGTCTGTTCCGCCACAATCGCTCTACTCACAGCCAAACCGTGTTAGCGCAACAGGAGCTCTCAGTCCAGACTGCAAACAGCAGGCTTCCTGCTTTAGCACTGCCATCGCTCTCTATGAGAAACTGCAGCAAAGCACAGCTCCAGTCACCTCTCCTCTCCTCTGCCTGACGTGTCTGCAGCAGGGAGGACACGACCTGCCCCTCAGCCACCAAGCCACCCACGTCGTCTGACACAAACACACACACAGTCGCACGCACGCACGCACCGTGTGGGGACCTGGACCTTGCTGCTATGACTATGAGGTGGTGACATAAGTATGGCTTTTTGGATGTGGGGGGGGGGCAGGTGAATGTGTGAAAAACATCAAGCATGTCCTTCAACCACGTCATGGACAGAAAATTCAGATATCATGTGATGATTTCAAACTACCTTTACTCTACACTCCCCTATTCTAATGGGTGTAAAACACATGAAACCAGGTGGAGTCGCTACTGCAGTTTAACCCTTTAAGGTGTGCGTGAGGTCACAACTGCATGATCAGAATGTTCTTAACCGAACATTCCAGTGCTGAGGGAACAATCACTGCTGGCAGCTGAGAACAGCGAAGTTCTGGAACACTGAAGAACATTCCAGAAAAAAAAAAAAAAAAAACTCCCACTCTTCAAAGGGCTAATGGGGCTCCTGAAGCAGCCGCGCCAGTGACACAGCACAACGGCAGCGCAGCGCTCGATAAAGAGCGCGTTCCTGGAACAGTTCTGTTGATCTAATGGCGCGGGAGGCCCGTGACTCACCTGCTCCGCGCGTCCGCGTGTTTAACATAGCGCAAGCCCCGCTGCTTCCGTCGCGGCGGGCTGAACCGCGAACTGGCACCGGTCCCTGAGAGAGGCGCGATCCGGGCGCCGTCCCGCGAGGAACGGCCCGAGAGCACCGGGGTCCGGCCAAAAACCGCGCCGAGCGGAAAAAAGGAGGAAGCGGCCAAAGGAAACGCAAGCGGAAAAAAAAGGAAAGGAAAGGAAAAAAAAAAAAATTTCTCTGAAGGAAAAATAGGTTTTATATACGGGCTTCCTCAACGCAGGAGCAAAGGAAACCTGGCCCACCGCACAGAACGACTCTCACTCCCAACAAATGCGTTTGCTAATCATTTCACATGCGCGGCTAGCCGGCTATAATTCACAATTCAGTCATTTGGCTTTTTGGCCAGGGCGACTTATAGAAGTGCATTTCACATGGTGAACAAACACCACAAGATGTAGAGAGGGACCGTCCAGGCGTGTGCCTCAACACCTGCAAAAATAAAGAGACAGTTTTCTCTTTTTTTGCAGCTAACGGTAAAATACTTTTGCTATGTTAAATGTTGCGTAAGTTGCTCTGGATAAGTGCGTCTGCTAAATGCCCGTTAATGTAATGCAATAATGTTGCTGCAAGAAATAACACACATGGCGTCCATAGTCATACAGGGTCTACTCCACAGCGATGGGCTTTCAGCTTACGAGGCTGTTCCTCGGGCTCCAGTTTTACAGCCCATTAAAATTTTGCAAGAGCATCAGCAGCATGCAGTCTCCTCACGCTGTGCGCAGAACCGTGCTGCCAGCTTCATAAAGGAGTTCAGCCCAGAGGGTTCTGGAGCGCTAACCGGCGACTCAGCCGCTGAAGCTGAAGCTGAAGCTGTTAATGAGCAGGAAGTGTCTGAGCAGGAAGCTGGTGAAAGGACACGAGTCCGGATGAAGAACAGGGGAGAGAAAACGGGGCCGGAGAGGAACAGGGCCGAGAGAGAGAGTGAGAGAGAGAGAGAGGAGGGGGAGAGAGGAGAGAGAGAGAGAGAGAGAGAGAGAGAGAGGAGGGGGAGAGAGGAGAGAGAGAGAGAGAGAGAGAGAGGAGGGGGAGAGAGGAGAGAGAGAGAGAGAGAGAGAGAAATAAATAAATAAATATTTATTTATTCTTTTAATTATTGTTATTATTCTATTCTTTATTTTTATTTTTTAATAGAATGTTCATTATTAATATTCCACTGTTAACATGTATTTTGAATTGATTTATGATGCTTTGGCAATATGT
The DNA here is from genome assembly GCF_013347855.1 of Anguilla anguilla. Taxonomy (NCBI): domain Eukaryota; kingdom Metazoa; phylum Chordata; class Actinopteri; order Anguilliformes; family Anguillidae; genus Anguilla; species Anguilla anguilla. The sequence goes on from NC_049206.1 coordinate 4,857,789, forward strand.
ACCTATGTATTTCCTGCCAATAAAGCAATTTGAATTTGAAAGAGAGAGAGAGAGAGAGGCAGGCCCAACTCCTGCTTCCGTCGCCACTGACCCCAAGGCCACGGACTGTGACCTACAGACCCAAGCATGCGCATACAGACACATGTAGCACAAGGACACACATGACTACACTTACAAAAGTATGTGAACAGCTGAGCGTCACACCCATATGTGCTTGTTGAACATCTCATCCCAAAACCATGGGCATTAATATAGAGTTGGACCCCCCCCCCCCCTTTGCTGCTGTGACAGCCTCCACTCTTCCGGGAAGGCTTTCCAGTAGATTTTGGAACATGGCTGCGGGGATTTGCTTCCGTTCAGCCACAAGAGCACTAGTGAGGTCGAGCACTGGTGTTGGGCGTGAGGCCTGGCTCACAGTCAGCGTTCCAGTTCGTCCCAAACGTGTCCAATGGGGTTGAGGTCAGGGCTCCGTGCAGGCCAGTCAAGCTCTTCCACACCGTTCTCGACAAAGCCTTTTCACTGCCATGCCGAGACCGGAAACAGCCGTCCCCAAAACTGTTGCCACAGAACCGGAAGCGCACAGTTCTCTAGGATGTCGTGTCTTGTGTACGGCTGCTCGGGCCATGGAAACCTGGTCCATGAAGCTCTTGGCGAACGGTTCTTGTGCTGATGTTGTTTCCAGAGGTGGCTAGCAGCCGAGGACAGATGATTTTTTACGCGCTACACGCTTCAGCACTCGAACGGTCCCGTTCTGTGAGCCTGTGTGGCCCACCACAGAACGACAGAGCTCTTGTGGCTCCTGTACTTTTCCACATCACAATAACAGCGCCTACAGCTGACCGGGGCAACTCCAGCAGGGCAGAAATTTAACAAACCGACTTGTCGGAAAGGTGGCATCCTATGACAGGACAGTGCCACGTTGAAAGTCACTGAGCTCTTCAGTATGACTCATACTACTGCCAGTGTTTGTCCGTCTATACATGGCTGTGTGCTTGATTTTATGCTCCTGTTAGAAATGGGTGTGGCTGAAGTAGCCGAACCCTATAGTTAGAAAAGGTGTCCACATACATCCAGAAATGTAGTGTACACATAGATATATTTACACACACAAACACACACACACACGCACGCACGAACGTACATACAGTCCTGAAGTTATGTAACAGTTATGCCTGTGTAACTGTGTGCATGCGCGTGTGTGTATGTGTGTAACTGTGTGCGTGTGTGTGTGTGTGTGTGTGTGTGTGCGTACATGTGTGTTCGCGTGCGTAAAAACAGATCCTATCACAGTGAAATGACAGGGGTGGATGAGGCAGGCAGAGATGGTCTTATCTGTGCTGTAATGGGCAGAGATGCCCTTATCTGTGCTGTAATGGGCAGAGATGCCCTTATCTGTGCTGTAATGGGCAGAGATGGTATCTACACTCCCACGAGCCTCATAGTCCGCGACCAAACAAACACACAAACAACCTGGGCCTGACGATCCAGGACCCCCCAGCACATCTCCGACTGGCACGGAGAACCAGCCGAGCCTGACCAGCGAAAAAAAAAAACAGAGGGAATGAGAACGGTAGAGGGCAGGAGAGAGGGAGATGAAGGTACAGAAACAGAGACCTGGGGAATCCGGACCGGGCACTACAGCATTGCGCACATTCCAAACCAGACAACAGCGTCACACCCTTTCGCAAAACACACACATCAACAACACAAGGGCGTGTTCCAGAGGCCCCGGGACAAACCATTATTCTGAACACCTAACCCTTATGACGCCAGAGAAGAACCCAGGCAGGTCACTGACGATCACGAAACAAATTTAATAAAAAAAATAAAACACCCATTTTCATCAATATTCAAAATAAGACGGCACTGTTTGTGTAAGTGTGTAAGTGTAACGGGCGGCAGTGTAGTGTAATGGGTAAGGAGCTGGTCACAGGTTCGATTCCCGGTTAGGACATTGCAGTTGTACCCTTGAGCAAGGTACTTAAGCTGCACTGCTTCAGTATATATATCCAGCTTAATGTCTGCTAAATGCCTGTCTGCTAAATGGCTGTAATGTAATGTAATGCTAGTGACAGACAGGCTTCGCCAGGGAACTGGCTTTTTGCGAGTTTCAGCAGCATCTAAAAATGGACTGCATTTATATAGCGCTTTTATCCAAAGCGCTTTACAATTGATGCCTCTCATTCACCAGAGCAGTTAGGGGTTAGGTGTCCTGCTCAGGGGACACTTCGACACGCCCCAAGGCTGGGGATCGAACCGGCAACCCCTCCGACTGCCGGACAACCGCTCTCACCTCCTGAGCCTCGTCGCCCCCATAAGCATCTGAACACCGCGGCTCCACGTCAGCGCGGCCAGCGGGTTGGAGCGAGGCCTGGTGCGCGCGCGGTGTCGCCCGCGTCCCCCCGCGCAGTCGCCGTGACGCCGCGGGCCTGGCGATGCCGCGCGACAGGGCGCGACCGATGGACATCGCATACAAAACCAAAGCTGACATTCCCTTGCACTTTCCCATGAACAGTGGGGTATTTTATTTTTTTGGGTTTATGTATGACCTGTGAACAAGTGGGCACTTTTTGCAATAAACTCAACTGAGTGGCATTTTTGGCTGGCATGTGACTTTTTCGTATTATATTTTGTTAGAATGTCGTATCACGTGTACATTGTCAATTTGATCGTTTCTTTTTTTTTTTTTTTTTTTTTTTTTTTTTTTTTTTTTTACAAAGAACTACTTCTTCTAAGCAAGTTTAAGTTAACCAAACTAGATTTCTCCCTAGGGTCGCTTTGCTGTAGTTCAACTTCTTCCAGTGTGAAGTAACTGGTAGCTTGCAAAGCTATGCTTTCAAAGTAGCTTCCCCAACACTGATAAAAAGGGGTCAGGGCAGGGTATATTTTAGAACTGTGGTTGAACTTTTGCGGGTGCTACACCATAGTCTGTCATATGTGTAAAAAATAACATGCGCCAGCCAATCAGAATTGAGTGCTCGGCCAAGCTGTAGTATATTGGTTTTGTGAGTTGAAGTTGGCCATCTTTGAGTATAAAAGAATAAAATTCTTTGTATCATATCTGACACTGACTGTGTTGCTGCCCGGCCATGATATGTCCTATTAATAGATTCTTCCCCATGCTAGGAATCGATTTGGAATCCGAGCGCGTTATGCGATCCCTTCGATCTGTAAAGCAACTGAAAATCACCTGCCTGAATAGGGCTCTTCAACGGATAAAACAGAAGATGACCTAAAACATTTAATCATCAAAGGAAGACAGACTAGCAACACGTAACCTAAACCAAACCTGGTGTCGGGTGACATCATAATCTCACTCAGTGGCAGTATTTTTTTGTAAAATGAGACTTGGCTCGAACAGGGAACCGGAATGGGTTTCCAGCTGATTTGGGAGGGGTCGACATCCATCAAATGTGAGTTCTGAGCGATGTTTTTGGCTGAACGGCCCGTTAACTGAGAAGGAAGGACTGCAGGGTGAGTTTGGAGGGGTGGAGGAGTGGGGGGGGGGTGCAGGATGGGGAAGAGATGGAAGGAAGGAGGAAAAGGGGAAAGGAGGATGGGAAATGGAACGAGAGGGGGGACTGGAGGAACGAGAGAGAATTGGGGTTTTGACAGGAAGTGCCTTTTGCACGATAGGACTGGGCTGACTTCCTGTATCTCTCCCCAACTAAGAGTGGTCTCAGGTGTCCCACCACTGCAACCTCCTCTTAAAAACGCCAATATGGGGGTACCGGTAATTATCAAGAGGATTTTGGGACCTCTCTACTCATTGGTGGGGTTTTCAGAGTCACTGTGACCTTTCTTGACTTGCATATTGCGCAAGGCACATCACTGTGATGTCACCGGAGATTGTGATCTGAAGTGAACTTAAACCCCCCCACCCCTCGCCCCGCCGCCCACTCTGTTCCTTCACCCCATGAGCCATGGCAAACCCCCCCCCCCCGGCCTCCATCTCCCCCTGTTTGTATCTCCTCCACACACAGCGATCTGGCCCACTGCCCAACAGGAAGTGGGGATGGGGGGAAAGCACAGCTCTTTCCTGCTGAGCTCAGCGAAGGGGGCGCGCTCGCAAAAACCCTTTTATTTCTGTTTCTGTCTACCCAAAAGGATACACGCGCAGACCGAATTCAGCACACCACAGGGCATTCTATCCACACTGAGCTTACGCACGGCTGTCCGCCCCCGCCCCCGCCCCCACCCCATTAAGAAAAGTGCTCCAGATGAGCATGATTTCAATCGAAACATCGAGCGATAGCGCACGCTACAGAGCGCGCGCTACAGAGTGCGCTTTCGCCAGAGCTACCGCGCTTCGGAGATCCGGAGCCGTGCGCCAAAATGAAAACCACCTGTGCCGACGGCCCTGGAGCCGACCGGCGGCCCAAAATGGAGAGAGCAGCTGGGAGCGGCACGGGCCAGTGCGCTGCAGCGAGAGGAGATTCAGGAACAGCAGCAAGCAACCACGGGGGGGGGGGGGGGTTGCCAGTTCCAATATTACAGTTTAGAATTCCCACTTTTGGATTAAAGGGAGGAAAAAAAAGACAGTATTGTTAATAAATAAAGGGCTGCTCCCTTTTACTCAAACAGAGCACTGCAGGGAACGCAAGGCAAAGCACATCAAAAGGACAACGTACGACCACAGAAAACCTGAGGGTGGTATCACTTTCAGTGATGTTTGTGCGATATAGCTGCATGTCGTTCACAACCCTGCAGAGCCGTGGGTGTCAGGAGTTCATGAAGAGACAGCGTGCTATACAGTATGACGCCTTTCAATATTTGAAATTTTAAAGGCAAAAGGAGGTTTTGCATGACACTGGCGGTATGAAAACATTATGGCTGATGGGCGGCAGCGAAACACAAACCAGCCGTTTGCAAAGCAAATGAAGAGCAGACGCTGAACCGCTACAAGAACACGCGCGCGCACTGCACCGCGGTCAGGAGGATCAGACTGGTGGGCAGAACAATCGAATAAAAGATACTTTAACGTCCTCCTGCATAGGAGCCTCTCTCCAGTGCAGACACACAAATGCACATGGAACAATCATCTGATTTATAAGAAATGACCCCCCCGACAAGCCCAACAGAGGTGGAAAATTCAGGTACAAAAAGTAAAAGTCCTCCCCAGTATTTTTTCTTCAATCGTCTAGATTTTCCAATTAGCACAATTCTTCAGCCAGGGGGTTGAACTAGTTGGTGAAATCAGCTGACAGAGTTTGTGGATGAAAGAAACACACGGCAGGACTTTTACTTTCTGAACCCCTGGACTTTTCCACCTCTGAAACACATGGTTAGAACTTCAAGGTCTTTATGTACTGACTATGTGCTAACCAAAACGCATGTGTCTCACTTGCATTTTTCCCGCGAACTCGTTCCTGAATTAATGAGACGTGCTTAAAAACTGGTAAAAATCATGCCTGCCAGTCTCCTCGCACTTTCATGAGCACCTGTGCTTTCACCTTGCGCTACCTGTCTCCAATCTCAGGGTGCCTTCACGCCGCCAGGCAAGCTTTTCTACCTCAGAGCCTTCGATAACCATCCAGAGATTCACACAGATAAGGAAAACATACAGTAACCGTTGGCATGCTGCCATGAGTTGGGGCATCTGGCCTGATGGATACTGGGAATAGTAGTTTAAAAAAAAAAAATGCTAACGGAAAGAGTTGAAACGGGTTAAACTAGCATCCAAGGTGGTGGAAAGACAAACGGGAGATAGAGATCAGATGGGGCCGTGTGCATGCATGCATGTGCATGCGTGTGTGTACATATGCGTGTGTGTGTTCATGCGTATGTGTGTGTGTGTGTGGGGGGGGGGGGGGGGGGCTGTAGCAGTTTCCCCCTTCAGCTACAATACAGTAGCAGTTTTGCCCACTCATTCTCTCCATCCTTATTTACATTCTCATTTTTCCTTTTCCTTCCATACTTTCATTCATCTCCGTGAATTCAGTAAATCTTTTACAGAGAGATCGTTCCTCAAGGCTGAATCGGCCCATTCAAGAAATCCTTGCTTCCGCACGCAAGTAGATGCATCACGTTTACAGTGTAGCCTTGTTCAAGATGCAACAAAAACAATGGTGGATCGTTCTTCTTTTTTTTTAATGATCAAGAGCGGGACATTTGCAGAAATGTGTTCATTATGCATTCACTTCCTTTTGGTACTGTATAATTTACAGTTTTGTTTAGATTTTTGTATTTTGAAGGTTTACAATAAAGAGCAAGTAAATAACTTTCTGAGTGAAAACAAAAGACAAATTAAGTTAATTCTGAGAAAGTGAATCGGAACGAGAGAAACTCGGCTTCTTATACGCTGAGAACGTTTTCGTTGAGATCCAACCTTACAGTTACAGAACGTTGCAGGCCTGGTGCAGGATTATAGCTAACGTTACAATGACGTAATAAAACGACACCCACAACAGCTGACGTCATACAGTATTCCTCAAGTGGTCAGATGTACCAGTCAATACAAAGTAAAAAATAAAGTGTTTTAGGGGGAGCTGGTCACTGTCAACTTAATGATAAAGTACAACAGTGACAAGGCCCAAGTTGCTGCTCACTGCATCACATATTTAGCTAACTTAGCTACTCTGGTGGAAAGTTGCTTTTTCCAGAACCTGGCGAACCTGGTTGGGAGTCTTCTCATCTCAAAAATATGTTTCGTTACGCTTAACTATGAGTTTTAAAATTGGCTAGAAACATCCTGAATGGCAAGTAAGCACTGACTAGAGCGTTAAGATGCTAGCATGAAAATTAGCAAACGCTTGCTACTACTTGCTGGGCTGACTACGTCACCACTTCACAGAGCACAACAGCCACACGTAGGCTACACAGAGAAACATTGTTAGCTTTTGATAAAATTGTAACCGTAAATAAAAGCAAACAAAGAGAACACATACGAATTCAAACGTTTTGTTAACAGCAATAATAAGTCTTTAAATTATCGAGATGAGCAATCGTAATTTACACTAAGGCTAGCCAAAGTCTTGACCGTTTGGCATACCTGGCTAAAACACAATTCCTATTAAGCAGTCGAGCAAAAAGAAGAGTGACAGTGAAACGAAATACTTCCGACACTGAACTGTAGCTAGCTAGCACTGTGTAACATTTATCAGTTAACTTTGGCTGAGTGAAAGTGCTAGCAGGTAAATTCACTTGCTACCAGTACACATTAGCCAGCTAGCTTGACAGCAAGCGAGCAGTGGCTACAGTTCATAACTTTACTGTAGTCAGTTAACTAGCTGCGACTTACTTACCAACCTACCTATCTACCCAAAACACCACCGTTTATAAAAGTACCACTTTCAGTGATGTTTTTTTGCAGGACACCTCCCATATTACAGCTGACGTTAGCTAGTAGTAAGAAAAAGAAAAAAGTTGTTGCTGACCTGGCTGGCTTTGTAAAATTGTTTTTTCAATCCCGCAACAGACATCTTGCAGCCGGGACTCTCCTTCTTAGCACGGCGTAAATGGTTAACACTTTGCAAAGTAAAAAAAAGACGAGTCTACAATACTAGTTAGCTTGCTAGTTACGCTTGTGCCGTTGCTAGGTGGGCATCGGAGTTGAGGTTCACACCTAGCGCTATCGTCTTCAGCAACAGTTCAGTAGTTGGGATATTTTATTACATGGCAACCACGGAGACTTCCTGTCTGAGGTGACGTAGACACACATTCCTGAGGAGTCCCAACAGTGCGCGTAGCGCCGAATGCTGGTGGGGAAGACGCACAACGATACTTGGGACAATAGATGCCTTCGCCGCCAGGCGGCAGCAACAGCCAGGTAATTTTTGCAATAGTCCTGGGCAAACTTCCATCTGCGTTACTCCGCTACGTAAAACAAAGAGGCTTAGAAAAAAAAAAAAACCCGGAAAAAAAGGAATGCTCTTTTGCAAGAATTTCTTGGTCACACGATCATAAAGATTTGCGACTACTGTCATAACTTTAGGGCAGACATTTCACAACGAGATAACATAAGAAAATCACCTTTGAGGGTTGTTTGAGACGTTAACATATTTTCAGAAGCGATGAGGTAACTATATTATGAGGCCCATTGAAATTAATGGGGCATAGCTTTGTGACAGCTCTGTGGTCCGAAGGTTTTCAGCTTGCAAATGTCATAGTTCACGTGTGTGCTTCACAAAAGGTGTCTTGAAGGCAGGTTCAAAGATAACTATGAAACTAATCCATAAGCGCTGTTGAAATTGACGACAATGTTCATGCCATGTCAATCCTTTTGTATTCTTTGTTATGTTATGTTTGTTTTGCCGCATTTTCTCCCCACTTTGAGTTGCTTGACCGTATACGACCACGCTAATGCTGCAATCTACACAAGCCAGCGCACGCGCTGAAATGAGCTGGAGGAAGACGCTGCACGTGCAGCTTCAGCAAACAGACAGTCGGCTCCCGCTCAACCAGCAGGGGGTGCTAGAGAGTGATGGGAAGTGGTCTTCCCTGACCGAACCGGCTGACCGAACCCTCCACATTCAGCACTGGCACGTTCTGGATTCATTCCACGACGTTGGGGCTAATCCACGCGCTAGAACAGCGCCTTAGAATGACGAGCCAATCAGCAGGGCAATGTCTGTCCTCTACATGTCTTAGGAGTGTCACAGGAGGAAAGTCTATCCCCCAGAAGTCTAAACGTGGGCCAAAAATCCGAGCATGCCTGTTCAGTGTCTGTTTAAGTGTGGGCTATATTATCTCGAATGACCCTATTTTCACATTTTACAACACAGTAGATCTTTGGACTGTCGCTTGAGGTGCCTTTAATGTGCACACGCATGCACACACACTCCCACCGCTCTCATTTTGTTTAACATTTACTTTACCTAGACCATTCATTTATGGATGTTTCTTCACAACACATTATACATTAGCATGGAATTTAACCAACACATGCTCTGTTAATGTATTGCAATGGCACAGTAAAATTCATATTTGCAGAAAATCTTGTGATTCTGCGAAGGTGTCAGCATGATAAATGTTTCAACATACACTTGCATGACATATATGATACATGTGCTGTTCAGCAGTGAGGGTAGAGTGAGGTTGCAGAAGCCCCACACTGGGGGTGGAGCTACAAAGTCTGACCAATCAGTGAACCAATAGAAAGACCTGGCTCTCCACAGAAAAGCACCATGATTGGTTCACAGCAGTCAGCCACTGCTAGCACACGGTAGCTCCGCCCACTCATGATCTCTTGAAAGCTCATTGTGACATCGCCACTGTACGGTATGTCCTGTTTTCTATGGTGAATTGTGGGTAGGGTCTTAAGGTTCACAAGACAGCTCACGGTGAGCCAATCTCAAAAGCATAACCTTCATTACCTAAAGTGGGGACAAAGCATTTATTTTCGGTGGTTGGGGAGGGTCTGGAATCATCCGCCATTTGTCTCTCAAAAAGTCGAGAGATTCACAACATTTCTTCAAATGCACGAGACTGCACAAAAACAACCAGAAGATGCAAATTTCTGTAAAAAAAGATCTTTATTACATTCTTAATACCACATACTGTATCTCCATTGTACAACAATATATCTCTGGTGTCTGTTTAACAACTTCGTAAGCTCATAATACATCTTAAAAGTCCAGACAATGCGTACACATGTATATGTATATTCAATAATGAAAACACAAGGGACAGTCGTGTTAAAGGAAACGCTACAGTTTTTGTTGCATTTTTAGTCACTGTTTTAAAAAAAATAGAATTACAATCTTACAAGACAAAAAAAAGGTGGAAACTAAACAAGAGAGAACAGGGTAATCAACAGGGCAGAAATCGACAACGAAGAAACAAAAAACCGGACAAACAAAACAAAATCACAACAAAACCAACAAAAGATTCCAAGAATAAAATCCATCTTTTAGTTATTACAATATTTTTTGTATTTGTTTTTTCACTTCCATTTATTTATTTACTTATTTATTTTTTAAGTCTACGTCTTTCACAACTCAGACTCATAAGGTCCAGTAATGATAGCAATATCAGACGAGGGTTAAAAGGTCCTTTTTGACACTCCTGCGATGGACATTCACGAGGACACACAGGCTAACTGTGCACAGTGATCGAGGAAAAACAAGGTCTTCCGTCCGGCGTGATGAGTCGACTGCACTGACTGCAGAAGACCCGGCGGTCTCCCTGAGTGACTGTGCTTGGCTGCACCAAAACCCCACATCTTCCCCCGCAAGACGGGGGGGGGTGTGGTGCCACTGCAATTGTCATTTAAAAATTTTTAATTTTTTTTCCCAAAAAAAGTGAGTGGGGGTGGTGTTGCTACCGTCCATCCAAAAACCATCAAGTAACACCCTAACGTGAGAGCTGTTGCCCTGCACCCCCCCCCCCCGAACCTCCAGCCCCCAGGAAGAGCACTGAGAGCGATCACATGATCACAGGCCCAGCACGGGTTCCCGGTTAGTGGGTCAGAGGCACGACCCCCATGATTGTCAAGAGTGTAGGCCAGGGGGGCGGGGCCTGGCGGGAGTTTAGGGGCTTTTTTGGAGGGGGGGGGGGCATGCTGAGTCCACCCCTGGCCAGAGGTCTAGTGGAGTGTAACAAAAAAAAAAAAAAAAATTTCCGTGCGAAAATAAATCTGTACAAAATATATCTATGTCTGTTCTGAATTATCTTCCTTCAGTGTGTCTTTTTTACTTCTCTGTATTACAACAACAAATATAGAATACAATTCGTCATGACAACAGTATTAGGAGCAGTGATGGTGATAATAACGATGCTAAGTCCTAGCTGCTTACTCAGGGCGGTACCCCAAAACTCTGTCAGCCTTCCAAAGTACATGAAGAGGGACGAGGGTGTGTGTGTGGGGGGGAGGGGGGGATGGGGTGAGGGGCGGAGCACACATTTACAAAAGAATACAGTGCTGCCCTCAGGAGCAGCTCTACAGTACGATGCTCTCAATAGGGTCCCCCACCCCCCCAGCAGGAGAGGTCACATGATCACACGTACACAGGGTCTCTGCCCCTTCCCACCTGTCCTTCTGTCTTTCGCGAGAGTTCACGGCAGTTTAAGACAGTCCCAACAGCCGCCTCCCTCTCTCCTTTCGACAGCGCCTCCCCCTCCTTTTACTTGTGTTCCTTCGAGGGGGGGGGGTAGTTTTTTTTTTTGAGCTTCCCACAGTTTCAGGGTCATTTTTAAGGTGAGCGGTGCATCGCACTGCACGTGTCACTTAAGTTCCAACATTCCAGCAGGTTCTCAACACACAAAAAAAAAAAGGAAAACAAGAATTGGATAGAAACGAAAGGAAGGAAAAACACGGATGAAATGCTTGTCCTCTGTCTTCATTTGAAAAGAAACGTCCTGTCCCCCCCAACAGCCAGGTCTGACCCTCCGCCCCCCCCATCCTGGTCGACGTTTGGGGGCTGCGGAGCGAACCTGACCTGGCCGCCATTTTGTTTCGGCCTCCTCCAGTTTCCTCTTCCGTGGGGGGTCTGCGGAAACCCTGAGAAGTCGAGCTGCTGGAGCGCCTGTCCTGTCCGAGCCGCTCCTCCTCCCCTCCTTCCCCACCAGCGTTCCAGGCCTTTTCCTGCTGTCCAATGTTTTTTTTTTTCTTTTAAAAAATTTTTAATTTCCAGAAGCGCTGGAATTTTCCTTAGGCAGTCACTGGGAGGCAGGGAGCCAATCACACTGTCCCGGCTACTTTTTTTCTCCCTCTATACATACATACACACACATATATATATATATATATATTTATCATACACATTCTTATTTTTTTTCCTAAATGCATTTATAAACAAAAATAACATACTTTTGTCTTTCTCTCGAAGTGGCGATTGCAAAGGGAAAAAGGGAATTGGGACTGAGGTTTTACCATTGAAACTTGCAAACGCTGTCTGCACGCGCGTCGTTCGGAACGCCTGCAGGGCAGCGAGTTAGTGCTTCGTCTGTGCGCGTGTGAGAGTGTGTGTGTGTGTGCGCGCTTGTGCGCGTGTGAGAGTGTGTGTGTGTGTGTGCGCTTGTGCGTGTGCATGCACAGTGTTGCTCGTGTTGTGCAGTTTACCCGTGCACGGCAGTCAATGTGATAAGGGCGACGTATAAGGGCAATAAATGATTGGGAGATGAACTGCTGTTTCACAACACGCTACACCTAGGTCACAGTCGTTACTTCCTTGTTGCTACTAAAAAAAAAACAGTCAAGTGATCTTGGTCCCTTTGAACTGCCTGTTTGGAGAAAAAAAAAGGCTAAACAGTTTTGGCCACTGTAAATGGTGAAGAGTTGACTGGTGGATGAGGTATATTGTGAAAAATAATTTGGGCATTGTACCACTGCCGACCACAGGGGGCAGTATGTACATTCTTGTTTGCGTCTAAGGGGTACATTCACGTTTTTTTTTCGCTGGAGGGACTTAGGGCGCACCGAGGATTGGGCAGGAGGAGCCTGAATTCTCCCTCACGCCGTGGAGCCATTTTGGCTCAAGGTGGTGCACAATCTCATACAGGAGGACAGTAAACTGAGGAAGATAAGCTACGGACCCTGTTTACCGTACGGTATGTACGCCCGCAATACCCTCAGCGCCAGCACCTGGAGTGTGATGTCACGGTGAGAAAGGCCCTGCTGTGTAAGACTAGGGCCGGCTCACTCCAGCAGTGTAAGCTGCTGTGACCATTAGTGTTTAAGGGAGACTGGAGGTCGAAGGTCGAAGGTCAGAGGTGTAGTGGGTGTAGTGTGTGGAGTAACGTGGTCGATTGTCACTGAACTGCTGGTCGAATTCTCCCGATTGCCCGCACCACTGCCTCTGCCCCTCTCCAAACACACCCTCTCTTCATCTTCTTTCTTCTTTCCCCTCTCTCTATTTCTCCCTTCCCTCTCTCTCTCCGCTCCGCTCCGCTGGAGCTTAGCTGTCCGTGGAGTCGGGGAAGGCGATTTCGCTGCCGAACACCTCGCGGTAGAGCGGCGGGAAGCTGTAGGCCGTCTCCGGGTGGAGCAGGCGGAAGAACTCCAGCTTGTCGACGTGCAGGTTGCAGATGGACTTCATCAGGGGCAGCTTGGACAGCATCTGCGGACGAGAAGAGGAGGAATGGGGGGAACGTTACGTGCGCTCCCGGGCTACCTGTGCGGGGAATCAGGAGCACAGCGGCGCTACCTCGCTAACCTGAGGGTGGATGAATGCTAAGCGCAACATAGTAAATATTACCGTTAATATTTGTAGCTCCTCTCCCTGTGATGTCATCCTTTTGTGTTACTCATCTGAGGACACGGCTATATACATATTTATCCAAAGCCAGGTCATATCATGCTGGCAGAAGAAAAGTGGTGTACATTCATTGGCTGATGAGTGTGTGAATGCTGCATGCTCATTGGCTGATGAGTGTGTGAATGTTGCATGCTCATTGGCTGACGGGTGGGTGAATGCTGCATGCTCATTGGCTGATGGGTGGGTGAATGCTGCATGCTCATTGGCTGAATGAGAGCAGTGCGCAGGTGTAATTACCTTGGCCAGTTTGGTCTCGCTGGCGCAGTTCCTGTGAAGACAGTGCTGCAGGGCCAGGTAGACCTTCTCCTGCAGCCGCTGCACCTTCAGGGAGTCCGTCAGCCACAGCCGGTCTGCAGGAGGAGCAGGAGGAGCAGCAGGGGCAGGAGGAGGAGGAGCAGGGTCAGGAGCAGGAGGAGGAGGAGGAGGAGGAGAGGGAACAGGAACAAGAACAGAGGTCACAAACTGAGCAGTGCACTAGTCGGCCTAAAAAACTTCCCTGTGCAAGAGGGCCACCGAATGGATCAGTCAATGTGTGTGTGTGTGTGTGTGTGTGCTTGTCTGTGTGTATATGCATATGTGTGTGTGTATGTGTGTGTGTGCGTGTGTGTATAGTGTGTATGCGCGTGTGTGTATAGTGTGTATATGTGTGTGCGAGTGTGTATGTGTGCGCGCACGTGTGTGTGTGTGTGTGTGTGTGTGCGTCTCAGGCTCACCTGGTGACAGGAGCACGGCGGCGCTGAACAGAGCCATCTCCTCCTCTGTGAGCTGCAGGCGGCACAGGCCTTTAGCCAGCTCGTACATGGAGCTCACCAGGTCATCACATCCTGCACAGGGAAACACAGAAACGCAGAGCGCGTTAGCAAGCTGCAGCTAGCGCAGCGCACAACAGCATCACATCCTGCACACGGAAACACAGAAACGCAGAGCGCGTCAGCAAGCTGCAGCTAGCGCCGTACTCTCTGAAGCAGTAACATAACTGGATTAAGCCAGTAGCAGCTTGTGCTAGCTAATTACCAAGCTAGCACTTTCATAATGTGGTCTGTCTCTTAGCCAGCCAGCCAATGCTTGTTCTCAGACCACACAGCTAAGCACGAACAAACACATTTCTGAAACTCCTCCAACAACGTTAATATGAGGCCTCCTTTATTTCTCGCCAGAGTACGAAAACGCATCTCTCTCTGGACGGGTGAGCTCCCAATTCTGTTTCACCGACAGAATAAACCCGATGCCATTAGATTGATGAGACTAATAAATAGGTCACAACTAGGTCACGGCATTCACTTCATTGTATTTATTTATCTTATTTTTTTAAACCCGAAACGGTATTGCGTTACGCGGTACGAACACTGGAAACGGAAAGCTGCAGGAACCCAAGCGGGCCTTTGTCTGAGCGAAGCCGATTCCAGGAAGACGCCAGGGACGAATAAGAACGGCCCCTTCGTCAGCGACAGCCCCGAAAGCCCCCCCCCCCCCCCGGCGAGACGTATCCAGGCAACCGACCAGGGCCACGTCGTCATCGGAAACGGCCGGGGGGCCTGCGCTCGTTAAGCGTCTGGGGGGAGGGGGGGGGGGGGCGGGGAGTGCGATGACCCAGGATCAGGTTCCCCGTGCCCGTATCCTGACCCTATCCATTATGAGCTAAATGGCAAAAACTGATCCCGGGTCAGTTTGTGAATAGAGGCCCTGGGGAAAGGGGGGGGGGGTTTAATCGCATAGAGTGGGGGCCTTAAGTGAAAATCTGCCTTCGGCCCAGCGGTCACAGCGGAGGAGAGAGAGGTGGGGGGCGGGGAGGAGTGGTGAGCGGTTTGGGGGGGGGGGGGGGGGGGTGTCTTACCAAGAGCCTTGAAGAGTTGAGGTCCGGCAAACTTGCCGTCGAAGAGCATGGTGTGGTTAAGCGGGTTGTAGGCACGACACATGCGGATCAACAGCACCTCCAGGCAACCTATCAGCCAATAGGAGACAAGAAGGAAGCGTTCGGTGATAAACAGAGAGCAACAAAACACAAAAAAAGAGCAGGAGAGACGGAGGGAAGAGGAGGAGGAGGAGACCCGGTTAGCACAGGATTCCACTGCATCAGACAGAGGCAGGCTGTGTGTGTGTGTGTGTGCGTATGAGTGTGTATCTGTGTGTGTGTGAGTGTGTAGGTGTGTGCGTGTGAGTGTGTGTGTGTGTGTGTGTGTGTGTGCGTGTGTGTGCGTGCGTGTGAGTGTGTATCTGTGTGTGTGTAAGTGTGTAGGTGTGTGCGTTTGTGTGTGTGTGTGAATCTGTGTGTGTGCATATGTGTGTGTCAGAGTGTGTGTGTGTGTGTGTGTGTGTGTGTGTGTGTATGTGTGTGTGTGTGAATCAGAGTGTGTGTGTGTGTGTGTGTGTGTGTGTGTACACGCGTCAGTGTGCGAGCGTGTGAATGGGGCGTAGCAGCCAGGTTAGCCTGTCGGTGCTGACCTGCTTTGAGGAGGATGATCTGGTCGTTCTGGCAGAGGTCCATGAAGCCGGGGATGCGCTTGGCGAACTCCACCACGTACTGGATGGCGTTGGTGATGTGATGGGCGCACTGCTGCCACATCCACTCCGCAGACTGCGGGTTCGGGGCGGGGGGCGGGGCAGAGGGAGGGGCCAACAGTGATGATGTCACAAATGACTTGTCGTTCCAATCATTGACCATTTGTCTGAACAAATCCAAAGCCTTGAGCAAACTCTGCGAATGCTAAACTAAGCTAAACACAACGACTGGCTCAAACGAGTCGGTTGCCAACACGGGTGGAAAGTCCAAGGGGTCAGTAAGTAAAAGTTCACGGGATTCTTCCACCCGCGAACTCAGCCAGCTGATTTCACTCATCAGGGCTACCTCCCGGCTGAAGAATTGTGCTAATTAGCAAATCTAGGTGATTGGAAAAAAAACATTGGGGAGGACTTTTACTTTCTGAACTTTCTTTTCCACCTCTGTGGAACCCCACTAACTTTTGGTCACATACAATGCTTAGAGCAGGGCTGGCCAACCCAGTTCCTGGATATTTACCGTCCTGTAGGTTTTCACTCCGACCCCAACAGAGCAGGCCTCATTCAGCAGCCAGAGATCTTGTTGAGCTTCTAATCAGTAGAGTAGAGTGAAATGTAAGCCTACAGGACGGTATATCTCCAGGCACAGGGCTGGGCAGCCCTGATCTGAGCCCCGGCCTACGTCCTGGTCTCTGTGAGGTGCCGGGCCGGCGCAGGCGTGCGCTCACCTTGCCCTGGAAGGCGCGCGTCTCCTCAGGTGTGTACAGGTTCCAGGTGAGCCTCCTCAGCTCCTCGGCGCTGTACTGACACGTCTCCAGGTGGGACTTGACCACGTTCTGCGCGATGTGCTCTGAGAGAAGAAGAAGAAAAAAACGTTCACGTCAACGACGGGCCGGTCACGCGTCTCTTTCGCTGCGCTCACACGACACCGCTCACCTGGTGCCGCTCACCTGGTGCCGCTCACCTGCAGCAACGCCTGGCGACGCCAAACACGCGCCTTCACAGGAACAGCCTGACAAACCTGCCTAAGGTTTCTGAGGTAGGAATCAGCTGCGGGCGTGCTACGGCTACACCTGAATTCCTCTCGCTCACGGCACAATGGCGCACCAGCCCCGACCGCTAACCGCTAACTCCGGAATTTCACAGGGAATTCAAAAACTGTCAGTTACTGTGACAAACTGCCATTGCCCAAACCGGTTTAAAAGATCAAACACCTGTTTCAACACCTTTACCAGGCTGAGAAGGGAGGTGTAATGCAGGCTCATAGCTGCACACGCTCTAACCGATACACACCGCACACACAGCCACTCGGAAGGCAAAGAGCCAGGAGCGCCCCCTGCTGGTCACTGACCTGTCTCCAGCTGAGACAGCTCCTCGGGCAGGGCGTCCAGCGGCGAGTGGTCGAAGAGGGCGGTCTCGTGCAGCAGGTCGTACTCGTGCTTGACGTGGCCGCCGTCGCCGACGTCCAGGCCGCACTGCTCGGGCGAGCTGTGGGAGGACAGGCTGCTGCCGCCGCTGCTCCCGCCCCCTCCGCCCCAGGCCACGCCCCCGCAGGCTCCGCCCAGCAGCTCCAGGCCGCAGTAGCCGCCGGCGCCCTCGGGCGTGAGCGGCAGGTCGAAGAGCAGGCCGTCGGGCAGCGTGGCGATGTCGTCCAGGTCGCTGAGGGCGGCGCTGGAGCCGCTGCTGAGGCCGCCGTCCTCGCCGGACTCCTCCTCCTCCTGCGTGGCGCCCGCCAGCGCCGCGCAGCCCGACTGCGACTGCTGGTGCTTCTGCACCTCCGCGTACAGGCTGTCCCGCTGCTTCTTCGACATGCGGCCGAACTTCACCGCTGCAGTGCGGGCGCGACAAACACACACAAAAACAGGCGCAAAACCATTAAGGCCAGTTTAGATTTCATCCCGTTCAGAAGTTGTTAACGGAGAGCGGTGTTTTGACAGAGAGAGTGAGCAGTGTTCTGACCGAGAGAGCAGTGTTCTGACCGAGAGAGCAGTGTTCTGAGAGAGAGAGAACAGTGTTCTGACAGAGGGAGCAGTGTTCTGAGAGAGGGAGCAGCGTTTTGACAGAGAGAGCAGTGTTCTGAGAGAGAGAGAGAGCAGTGTTCTGAGAGAGAGAGAACAGTGTTCTGACAGAGGGAGCAGTGTTCTGAGAGAGGGAGCAGCGTTTTGACAGAGAGAGCAGTGTTTTGACATAGAAAGCAGTGTTCTGAGAGAGAGAGAGAGCAGTGTTCTGAGAGAGAGAGAACAGTGTTCTGACAGAGGGAGCAGTGTTCTGAGAGAGTGAGCAGTGTTCTGAGAGAGTGAGCAGCGTTCTGACAGAGAGAGCAGTGTTTCGACAGAGGGAGAGAGAGAGCAGCGTGACTGACTCTGGCAGAGAGGCGCAGTCGACCCACCCGGCAGGCAGGGGGCGCTGTACTCACCGTCGCGGCTCATGCCCAGCGCCAGGCACTTCTGCAGGCGGCAGTGCTGGCAGCGGTTGCGGTTGGTGCGGTCGATCAGGCAGTTCCTCTGCCGCGAGCAGGAGTACATGGCGTTGTTCTGCTGGCTGCGCCGGAAGAACCCCTGCGTTTGCGTGTGTGTGTGCGTGTGTGTGTGTGCGTGCGTGCGTGCGTGCATGTGTGTGTGTGTGAGTGTGTGTGTGTGTGTGCGTGTGTGTGTGTGTGTGTGTGTGCAGCAAAGACAAAAACCCACAGAACACAGTCAGTTGTTGGGCAAAGGCAGGAACACAAGAGTTACAGGAAGAGATATTTAATTTTCTAAGCCAGGGCGAATGTGTGTGTGTGTGCGTGTGTGTGTGTGTGTGTGCGCATGTGTGCGGGAGTGTGTGAGGGAGTGTGTGCATGTGTGTGTGTGCGCATGTGTGTGTGTGTGCGGGAGTGTGTGCTTTGTGTGTGCATGGGAGGGTGGAGAGAGCTGCTTGTGGTTTATTTTTGGGACAGTGTGGCGTCCTTCATGTCGTTATGTCATCAACAGGTTTGTCGCCTTCGGCAAGTTCCCTCGTCATCTGAATGACACGTTTCTGAATCTGACTGTGCGCTCGGCTTTCAGAGCGATGAGGAGCTGCAGGTAACAGTGCTCACCTTGCAGCCTTCACAGGTGATCACTCCATAGTGGATTCCCGAGGACTTGTCCCCGCAGATCTTACACGGGATGACCTCGATTTGGGCTGTGGAAGGGGCGGGGGGGGGGGGGGGGGGAGAGAGAGAACAAAAGTTCAGAGGGTCACAAGGTCAGGGCTAAACATCAATGCCCTGAACCAGAGGTGGAAAATCCAGGTCCAGAAAGTAAAAGTCCCCAGTATTTTTCATAATCACCTGGATTATGATTAGCTTAGCTAATCAGCTCAATTCTTCAACCAGGAGCTTTAATTCATTCGTGAAATCAGCTGTCTGAGTTCACAGGTGGAAGAAACACACGACAGAACTTTTACTTTCTGACTCCTGGACTTTTCCACCTCTGGCCTGAACCACACAGCTTCCAGCAGCACAGGGGACCCACACGTCCATGATGAGGTGCAGGAAGTTAAAATGAATAATAATAAATAAATAAATAAATAAATAAATAAATAAATAAATAAAAACTCTTTTGACTGCCAATCTCCTTCCAAACACCTAGCTGAAGAGCAGAGGACTTTGAGACCCCTTGATAGAGGGGCCACAGTCCACACAGCTGATAGGCAATGCCAGAGAAAAGTGCCAAAAGTCCACATGGATTATTACTTCTGCCGGGAACCGAGGGGGGGGGGAGAGGGGGGTGAACTGATGATAAAGCTAAATTACACTGTCGGCTGCTCGTTAAACAAGCTGAATTTGATGGTTCTGCTCATCTGTTCCCAGATAAAAGGCTGCTGACATCACAATGGGACCGCGGAACAGAGGACAGAACACTGTGCACCAATCAGAGGAGTTTTCTTCTTCAAAGGGACAAAAAAAAAAGAAGAAGAAGAAAAAAAGGGACTTCTGTAAAATGAGCCCACTTAAATTAAAATTAGACTGCACATGCGGTTACCTATAAAGAGCAGGTACGCAGGTAACAGTGGGCTCGCTATTATTGCTAAGCATTCTGCCGAAGGCCTGCTCAAACATGTCGTTCAGTCCACTTCAGGTAATGAGGAATAATTACAGGGCCTTCATCAGCTCAGCACCCAGGAACAAAAAAAAAAAAACCTTGTCAGAGTATAATTGTGGTCATTTTTTTTTCTTCTTTTTTTCTACAGGCTAAATGAAATGCAGGCCTTATACAATATGCTTTTAAACCCTGTAACAGCCTCTCTCCTGATTGTGTAGTTAATGATATGACTCTTCAGACCGGCATTTTGACACTGGGGGGGGGGGGGGGGGGGGGTGGTCCGTGTAAATTAATTCCAAAAAAAAAAAAAATTTTCTCCCATACTCTAACTCCGCCTAGTCTAACCCTCTCCCTGTTTTGAAAGTATTTTCCTAAAAAAACCACCGTAGGGCACTTTCTTATTTTGAGTAAATATGAGGAAATGAAGCCTCATGAGACGATATGGGGGGGGGGGGGGGGATTAGAAATGAGACAGATTGGAATTTCAAATTTAAATGGGTGCTTTTATATACATTTGCAGCTACCATCCTGTAGTGCTTGATGAAATATAAATAAGACTTCCAAAGAGACCCTGCTGTGTAAAAAATAATAATCATAGGCTCTAGTTAAGAAGACTTTTCACTTTTGTACATTCACAACAATTGTAAAACACTAGCAAACAGGCGGGTCTACAAATTTTGAACTGCGCATGTCGCCTTTTCTTGGCTCGTTTTTATTTGCAAGAGGTGTGTGAATTAATTACAAGAGGACAAACAGAAACAGTTGTATTTCTATAAAGTGCTTCGGTCGTTTACTTATTTTAACTGCGATGCTGAAACAGCGACTTGAAAAGTTAGCTACAAAGTTACACTTTGTACGCACGATTGATACCCGTTTAGACAAGCTCAATCTTACTTATAGAAAGCGTATGGCGTGACGGGCCTTTAGATGAATTATTTGACGTTCGAGTGTGTGAAAGATAACACTCGCATTCCCCCCGCATCAAGGTCGAACTGATTTATAGATTTAAAAAAAGAAAATAAACAGATCATGACTGCGTGCAACAGAAAATGATTCCTGCAACCCCATCCAGTCCCTCAGCGCCCCCGCCCCAACCCCAACCCTCCCTGTTCGGTGTTATATAACCGCAGTCCGATCGCATTCCACGAGCACACTCATTCAGGCAGGTCACCCTAGCAACGCGATGGCTCCCCCTCCGTTCTTTCTCATTGGCCCTTGCGTACGTAATATCCCCTGTGATTGGCCATTTCAGGCGCCGCTCAGCTCCGCGCAGCCATCAGGCTACGAGGGCGATCTGTCCTACTGACACACTTTTCCAGTTTCTCATTCAACAAAGGGGGAGGCGCGTGGGAGGCGCCCTATAGGATGGACAATCTTTTCGTTCGGTTTTTTCTCTCTTCCGTTTTGCCGTTTTAAGGTGGAACTAAATGGAATCACGAAATGCCAAGCCACATTAAAGTGCAAAAGCACATTACATAAGTTTCGCGTTGTTTTAAACAGAATACCACAAATAATAAGTCACTCCGATTCAGTTAGTACGTTTAACACGCATGTAACATATCTCCCAGAATAATATGGGCCATACATTATTTTTTTTTACAGCCTATGCATTAAAAGTGAAGAACACCACAATGGCAACCGCAAGTTACACTGCATTTTAATTTGCGGCAGCGTGTCAACGATTCGGTTACAGTTTGAAATGTCATCTACCGTTCCACCTCACGAGAAGAAAGGTAATACAATAAACACTAACTAGCATACGAGAGACGGCATGCCTACTCGTATGTCTAGAGACATTCCCATTAAAACATAAAGAACCCTGTGTTTTCAACACGCCAGTGCCCTTGCCCTAAGTTTGAGTTAATATATAGCCTACGTTATCACCATACAAAAGTACATCTTTACATTTGCAAAAGTCATCCAGTTTGGCCTATATTGCCCACTATACATCAGGAAATTTTAAAGAAAGATCAATAAATGCAACCGATTTCACTTAAGAATAATTTCATTTGTATTCGTTGCTATGTCTTCTATCTTTCTTGAGTCAGACAATATCCCCAGCCAAATAACAATCAATAAATTACAAGTTTACACTTATTCTTAACGTCAGAAACAATTACATAATATACGACAATGCTGCATTTTGCTATTCAAATATCCTTCACCACGTACGTAAGCAAATTCACTCCCAAATATGGTAAATGGTAAATGGACTGCATTTATATAGCGCTTTTATCCAAAGCGCTTTACAATTGATGCCAAATAGAATCACGCATCGAGGAAGTCCCTTACGTGTGAAATTTTCTGCCCCTAATGAAACGTGATCTTTGTGTGTGTGAGTGTGTGTGTGTGTGTGTGTGGGGGGGGGGGGTGACTAACAGAAACCGCAAATGGAACTGGGTTACACAACCACTGTGTGTAGTAATAAGCTTTGATCTGAACAGTGAACGTTGACACCTTTATTTTTGGTGTTTCCAAGTAGCCTACAGATTAGCATAAACTGACCCCATCAAATTCTTAACAGTAAGAATCCTTGAAGTAACAACATACATATCACAACTTGATGAATGCATGAAATAGCTAATCTCAACCAATAAAAAATTAGATATTCTTATTATATATTATTTCCAACCACTGGTCTATTACTTGTACACAAGGATGGGGTGGAGCACTGAGCACTAAGACTGTTTTTTTTTTTGTGGTTTAACTGAATTATTCCTGGAACTGCTCAGAAACGGTTAAGATTCTCAGCCTTCAGAGACAATTTTTTTATTTTTAAAAATGGAACAAAGAAAAAAAGGACAAATTTAAAAAAGGACCCTAAAAGTGCTCCTGCTCTTTTCTGTCCCGAAAAAGTAATCGGTAAAGCGCGTTTACCAGCCTTAGACGCCATTGGTCCTTGAACTGGTGCTCCTGCCGCGTCAGCCAATGAAACGCTTAGTCTATCAGTCAGTCAGTGTGTCAGTTGGTCAACCGGTTCACCCGGCAACCTTCCGTTCCCACAGTAACAAAGAAACGCAAAACCGCCAGGTGTCGAGATGGCAGCCGCGCTTCCATCAGGCTTCGAGCAACAGGGGCTAACCTGTTAACTGCCCAAAGGTCCTGTTTGCACTGCATTCTGGGATTTCCCCCCCTCCTCCCCACCACCTCCAATTTTCCCTTTCTTTTACGAAACGCAACCTCTGATGTATATTTTAACCCATATTGCCTCGTGCCTGAGCACACAGCTTCCACACCGTGCTCGAGTACCTGTGTACGGTTGGCTGGCAACAGCAATCCGCCCGACCGCTGACCGCCCGGTTGGCCGGAGCCAACCCTCATGACCTTTGACCTCCGCGGGGCAACCCGCCGCCAGCATCATCACCACGACGCCTCCAGTCTCTACGCTCAGACTGGGCGATAAAAAAGTTTGGCATTGAGCCTGGAAACTCCACGCTCTCTCTGTGTTAACCCGGGGGGCCTGAGGTTATTTTAGCATGGAACAGCCGTTCACTTGAAATTCATGGCTACATAAGGGGAGGGCGCGGGGTTCGTCCACACCACACAGCCAGCGCCCAGGGGACTTAGCGGGGTCCAAAAATAGACACGCGCTCCACAGCTCAACACACGCAAGGCCACCTTTCGACGGCCCGACACCCACCGAAGTCTACTCTCAAACCCGCTCAAGGTATCGCGGCCTCCTCTCAACATGGAGACATTCACGAGTGTCGCAATTCTGGCGTCCAGATTACACGCGCTGTGACTAACTGGTTGCCACGGAAAACATGTTTGTTTTCGTGTTCAAATTTCACGTTCAAGTTCAAATTTCGAACTCGGATTCCCTAGCAATTTGAATTCCTTTTAAAAAAATGGAAAAAAAACGTTACAACACGTATTTGTCTTTTTCTGCATACCACAAGCAGTGCTATAGTCCTGACAAACTGACTGTGTGCAATCATATCCACTCAAAATGGACGGGAAGGATTGGGGCAATTTGAATATTTCCAAGAAAAAAATTCAAAGGATTAAAAAAAATTGATTGATGTCACATTGATATCTTCTGTTTGGATGTACGGACTGATGGGCAGCGAGTCGGTCTCCAGACCCCTTGTGGCTTTTGGAAATCTGGGGCTCAGGATGTCCTGTTGAGAGGACAATGCACACTCCCTCCCACCCCCACTGTGACCACCGCCCCCCCCCCCCAAAAAAATAAACAGCCATACGCACTGTGATGCAGAAAATAGCCCCCGACCCACTCTGACGCAGCCGCCCATCGCTCCATGGCAACGGCGCCCCAATAACCAAGGAGTTCGGCCCTCGAAACGGAAACGCAGACCCGTGCTGCAGCACACTGTCAGCCTGCCCAGTGGGGGGGGGGGGGGGTTCTTCTTTGTGTAATTCACTTAGATGGAAACAGCCTGGCTTCATATATTCACTTGATTCATAAGGAACGTCAGCCAGACGGAGCTGTGACGTTTGTGACATCACAGTCTTTGGTCTGGGAATGGATGGCGGACGACGGCCAGGTCCAGCACCGTTGCTATCGCGCGACTTCGCGCCCTTGACGTTTCGAATTTTTCACCGTTAAGTCACTCCCGGATAAGAATCGGGATTAGTCAGACCGCGAATGCCCGACGTGGAGGATTTGGTTATGTCAATGTCATAAGGACACACGCACGCACGCGCACACACACACACACACACAAGCTTTAGTCCCCTTTTGACAGCTGGAAGCAGGGTGGAATAGAACGCTCAGCAGCAAGGCCAGTGGCCCCCAGCAAGGCAACATATGGGGCCCAAATAACTGCCATTTTCCCGTTTAAGCAGTGAAAAAAAATAAAAATAAATCACATCTTTGTTAGTTATGTAATTCCTGGTGGAACTGGAAATCTGTGATTAATTCTATACGAGTGTTAAGCCACTCACATTAACAAGGATGAACAGAATCCGTGCCTATAAAAGATACCATAATCCTCTTAACGCTTGAAAAAAAAAAGCCCAGACTGGAAGGTTCGTCTTTGCACATGTTAATATTTCAGTATACCATAAAAGTTTTTATTGAATGACACTCATTGCAAATAGAAAATGTTCGTGAGCTCTGATCCGTTGAGCTCTTTTGCTCAGGACTCCGCTGAAGTTCAAGTTGAAAATCCTCCAGCCGAACACACCGCGCTTGCCACCCGACCGCATGGGCTCGCACGTCCCCGGCTGATGCTCCGCCTCCTCTCTCCTCCCCTCCCCTCCCCAATCCCTCTCTCCTCCCCAAATGCTGTGTAATCCTGTGTGACATAACTGGGTCAATGGAACAGCCGCCTCTCTCTCTCGAGCGCTCACACAGCCGGCCATGCTGCGAGCCGACAACAACAACACGCAAAGCAACGCGCTCCCGAGCGCGCACCGCACATTAACACACTGACACACAAATCGGAGACCTAGCGCTCGACCGCTGCGGGGACGTTCACCGACCGAAAAATGTAACATTGCAAGCTACCTGTGCCCACTAATCGAATCGTGCCATGAAATGCATTTTTTATTAATTTAAATAAAAAATATTAATGCAACACTCTTCACTCGTATTCAAATATGCGTGTGACAGTAACACAAATAGAAATACCAAAATGCATACTCTGAAATACATTATTATTATTATAGCAAACGACTTCATTCTATGCAAATGTTTTCTTGCTGTCTGATGTCTATTTAACAATATGGACTGCGTAGTTTTGCCTCCAAATCGTGTCAGCAACGAAATGCATCCGCTTAAAACATGCATCCCTACTCACTTTGGAATTTCCCCCAATACTTTTTAACATTAATGAACACTGGTCGAATATGAATTCCATCCAGCACAAAAGGAAAACCAGCCACTGTCCAGGCAGGTGGTGAAACGCGCGAGAGCTAGCAAGTAAGTTAATCGCATTAGTAGCGGCGCTTGGTGCTGCAGGAAATGTCAAAACACACTTCTATATCACGCAACGACACGGAAGAAATGCACTCTTAGGATAATACAACATAGCTAAAGTCTATGTAAAAGGCACTTAAAAGAAAAATAAGACGTGCGATAATTTAAAAATAAAAACTCACCTCTCATTTTGATTACTTATCGTCTTCGAATGGCACAACTCCGGCGCATGAAAGTGAAAAAATATTTAGCTAGCTATGAAGCTAGCTGTAAAGCTGGCTAAAATAAAACTTGTGATCTTAGCTCCAAACGAAAGCAATTAGCATTGCAAAAAAATATAACAAAAGGGAAAACAAGTCCTCATACGTTTCCTAAAACGCGCCCATAAGTGAAATACACAAGTATTCGTCTTTTCCCCTTTCGTTGCTAACTAGAAATATTTTCTCCAGTGCGAATATGCGACATGTGTTTACAGTCAGATCTCTCCACCTCTCTTTCCTTGCCTCTCCCTCTCACTGTCTTTCGTTCTCTCTCCGTAGCTAGCTAACCTACTTTCGACGCGTGGACTCTCACATGATCTCGCTCCACGGGCCCGCCTCGTGCCCTGGGCTTCGGAGGCGCGCGCCCTGTCGCGCGCTTAAGGAGGACTTCAGGAATTGCCTGGCGTGAGAATGGCAATGTCCCGCAGTGACTTCGAGCGTTTTTGCTCGCGTTAAATTAAAATATACAATTTATTTATATATGATACTTTAAATAACATAAGTATTATCAGTGCAGCACATACAGTGTCTTAACATTGTCATCTCCAGAGCTGTGTGTATATCGTGACAACTCTCAAGGCTATGAAACGTAAACAACCAACTTATTTCAATTTACTGTTTAACGTTTTTAGACACTGGGTCCTGGTCAACCTGAAATTCATAAGCATTGTTTTATGCTTGTAATTTCCATTTATTGACTTTAGATAAAACTGTCAACGTGCACCAAAAAGATGTCCAAGCAGTGCCAGAAACGTCTGTAATAAACGTTACAAACGGCAGTCGCGTGGTGGATGGCAGAAAAAAAGAGGATGTTTATTATTATCTTATTTGTTGATATCCTACCTAGTTCCTTTCTTTTAAATAACTTGTGTTGAAATTCCAAAAATAGGTAGAGGAGTTTGTTGTTTTACCTCGGCTTGCAGCCGTATCAGCCATTCACTGCGAGCCTGCTGTGCTTTCGAAAGGCGCACGGAACAAGCAGGCCACAGGGACGAAACTCCCGTTTGAAAGTCAGCGAGTCTCCCCAGATATCAGCAAGCAATGCAGAATTAAGGGGTGATGCGGTTGCCTTTTCAAGAAATCATAGAAAATTATGAGCCTTTTTGAGGGGGATGGGTGATATGATGTCATTATATAATTAATTTGACCACACACTGTTGTTTAAACACATTTACAACAGGCAAAAGCAGAAAAAAAATTTCGCCCGTAATTTTGACAGTGCTTCCACATCGCTCATCCATTCAGGAACAGTCCTCGAACGCATCGTCATGACTACACTTTCCTGCCTTCTACTCAAGCTCACTATTTCTAGCCACGTAGACAAATTTGCAAATGCCTTGTAGCGTATGTATGTATGGATTTGTGTATGTGAATGTATGTGTGTATTATGTATGTAAGTGTGTGTGTGTGTTTGGATGTATGCATGTATGTATGTGCATGTACGTGTGTACGTATGTATGCTTGTATGCCTGTACCTATGTATGTGTTTGTATGTATGTGTGCACATATGTCTGTATGTAGCCATGTCTTGCAAGTGAGGGGGTGGGGGGGGGGGGTGTGTGTGTGCTTTCAGTTAGAGCAGATGACGCATGATTGGCTGTGTGCTCTATTCTCGCACAGTCTGCTAAATAAACACAGTGAAAACTGAGAGAGAGAGAGAGAAAGAAAGTGTGCTAGGGCTGATGAGAGAGAGAAACAGGGAGAGAGACAGAGGGAATGAAAGAATAAGGAGAGAGAGAAATATATTTTTTTTATTTAGATTTTTTTTTTGAACGAGAGAAAGAGAGAGAGAGGGAGAGAGGGACCTGTGTTTTGAAGCTGTTCCAGTGACCTTTGGTATGCACTTACTGTACGTCGCTTTGAATAAAAGCGCCTGCCAACTAAAATGTAATGTAAAGAGAGACATGCAAAGAGCAAGAGAGTGAGAGAAAGACAGCATGAGAGGGAGAGAGAGGGAGAGGAGAGGGAGAGAGAGAGGGGGGGAGAAGGAGGGAGGGGGGCGGTGATGCAATGCCCTCCTGGGGGCTTGGTTATGAAACAGGGAGAAGGGAGATTACGGTAAGTGGGTTAGTAGAGCAGCGCTGAGGCAGAGGCACTGTTACTCGCAGGCTCTCTTCTCTTTCACGCCCCCCCCTTCCTCTCTTTCTTTCCCTTTGTTATTAACACAGCCATTTTCTACCCTCCCACCCCTTCCTCTTCCCTCTGCGCCTCAGACTGCTCTTCACAAGGCCTCCTCCCCTTCTTCAGTTATCCCAATCGCTTCCTCCTCATGCTTTAGGTGCCTTTAGTGTATTTTTGTCACCCGTACCCCCCCCCCCACCCCCACCGTGACCTACTGTACATTTTCCACTCCCAACCCCCTCCCTCTCCCGTCTCTACTTCTCATGTTTCTTCCTCTCTCACCCTCAAACACCCCCCCCCCCCCCCCCCCCCCCCCCCCCCCGCCCCCGACACACACACGGCCCCACTGCCCCCCCCCCAAACCCCCCCAACCCCCCCAACCCCCATAACTGAAGCCGGAGGGAAGTTTAGAACTCCAGGAAAAGCACAAACACCCTCGAAGGACTGTGGTCTCGCACACGCGGCGCGCTGGCGTCCGTCGATGATGGCGGCGGCTGTGATTGCTGTGATCGCTGCGTCCGCCGCCACGAACGTTTGCTTTCAAAGATATTAATTCGGACGCGCTTGTTATCGCAGAATGACGCGCGAATGAGTAAAATAGCAGCTTTTGTCCTGGACAAAACCCCCAAAGCTGACGTCAAATATTTTAGCCGATCCGGCTAATGGTCTTATTTGTACTGTTCTCTCTCTCTCTCTCTCTCTCACACACACACACTCTGGTGTGCTTATTCACTCCCCCCTTCTCCTTTTTTCCTTCTTCCTGCCCTGTCTGTTACCGCTTCACTCTTTTTTCTTACCCTCCTCTCTTTCTCTCCCTCCCTCGCTCCCTCTCACTCACCGGTGACCCCATGACCCCAGGATCTTATATAACCGCATTGTTGCTAAATTAGGGAGAGGGAAAGAGGAAAGGGTGTGGGAGGGGCCCCAGGGGGGGGGGTGCCCGTGGGCTGCAGCGTGTTATAGATGGAAATGTCCGGCGATTAGACGGGGAACGGGGGGCGGGGGGGCAGGGGGGTGGGGTAGCAGGGGCTGAACAGGAGACGTGACGTTTGCTGATGTGCTGTAGGTTACCAGGGAAACAGGCGGTTACAGGAGGGAAGGGGGGGGGGGAAGACGTCTCATCCCTCTTTCACTCCAACATTTCGATATGAATGGAGCGTATCGTGCCACAAGCAATCACGTCCTTTTCGATCATTTATTTTTGTCGTTACCTTGGTAATTTTTTACGCAATATTAGGCTTGTGGCTAGGGGTGCAAAATGTCATCTGCGAGCAGCCCCCCCGAAATAATAGAACAAAAAACATTATGAGCAGAAGGACTCTTGACTTGGAGGGGATGTTTACGTTGTCCTGTAATCCACTTGTGTTTGCATTTGGTTTTTTGGGGGGCATGGGGGGCATGGGGGGAATGGGGGGCGGGGGGGTTTAGGTCTTCATGATCAACCTCACATAATGGACACATATCACCAGAATTTCAGGGGGAGTTCAAACCTGAAACAAGTTTTTTTTTTTAGCTGTCATACTGACTAATATATACAGTTGTGTAGTTATTGGCATTTTCATGCCAATGTGTGTGACATCACACGTAAACAATCCGGTTTCGTTAAGATCTGATCACCGCACACAGCAGTTTTATGTTTGCAAATACATCATCCCCCCCTTACAGACTTCTCTCTTGCAGAGGTCAAATGTCAAACATTACCTGGCTGAAAAAACACCGTGGCACCTGTACGGTAGTACCTGTAGTATTTTTTTTCCGGCAGATAGAAAAAATTGGGTCTTGGCTGCTGCGTCTGACTGCACCACGTGTCCCGGCTGCAGCGATGTGTCCCGTGTTCTAGAATGTATCCTGGAACTCTAGAACTCTGGGTGGGAACGGGTTGCATTACATTACGTTACATGTATTTGGCAGACGCTTTTATCCAAAGCGACGTAACGAAGTGCATTTCATGGTCATGGACAACTACAAAACACAGGTTCAATGGGCGTTGCTGCTGGGACATTGAACTCTGCCAAATGAAGGATTCGAAATTGCGGTGCTGGTCTTCGGTCCCGAAAGTCCTGTTGTGTGGTCCTGTTCGTAGACGAAACAGGACTCAGTCCCCCCCCTCAGCCTCCAGCCCCCCCCCCACCCCACCCCCCCACCCTACGGCGGGTAAATCTCTGTGTTCCGTAGGGGAGGGAGCAATTACTTTTGGATCTTTACCTCTCCTTGCCATAATCCTCCCTCCCAGATCTCGCTGTCATCCAATTAATCGTCCTGTTGTCCGTGCTCAAGCAGTTCGCTAATCCTTCTCCCCCGTCCACCCCCCCAAGGGTCCCTGCAGTAACTCAGTACGATTCTGCCCCCCCCTGCCCCCCCCGCGCCCCCCCCGCGCCCCCGCACACGTGTCTGTCAGTGGGTCAGTGTGCCATCGCTGCCCCCGAGTCTCCCCTTCCACGCGCTTCCCCCGGGCGCTCGCTAACGCCCGTCGATCGAGCGTCCGATAAGAGCCCTCAGACTAAGGCAGCTCCGTCCAGCGCGCGCTAGTGACATATCTTGTTTTTTTTTTTGTTCTGCGCTCTTTGGGCTTTGCAACCCTCCTCCGCTTCTGCATCATCGTCTGCATCATCATAGCTGTGATCGTTATCGTGATGAAACCAGCCTCACCCCCCTCCCCCCCCCCCCCCCCCCTCCTTCCTCACATTAGCCCCTGTCTGGTGACTCTGTGATTGGTGACAGCCACACACACACACACACACACACACACACACACGCACGCGCATGCATATACACACACACGCACACACACACATATACATACACACGCATACACGCAAACATACGCGCACGCACACACATACGCACAGACAAACGCACACACACTCACTCACACACACACACACACATTTTTTTTGTTCTAAACACAGGTGAGAATATGTCTCTTCATATATGTCTATAACCTGCAGGAGATTTAATGGTGATTAAATAGTAAAAGAGTTTCAGAAAATGGCTTGACACAGGCCTGACTCTCTTAAGACCAGCAGTCCAATCCCCTTTTGCAGTCGCTACTGAAAAGCACATATTTTCCCCCGGGTCAGTCACACCACTTTTTGCGGTCTTTTTTTTTCAGCATTTTTGTCTCCACGTTTGAAAAGGTCAGACGAAAACATGTCGCCCCTGCTCAGTAGCTTTCCGTCCTGCGAGAACGGCCTTCGATGACTCAGTGGCCCCGCCCTGGTGGACAGCCTGTGCCGACCTGCCCGCGCCGCCCTGCGTGGCGACTGAACTGACGGGAAGGCGCTGCCCACGCCCCACCGTTCGAGCTCCTTTTGTTCTCATTGAGGTCGGCGGCCGTTTTACGAAATTCTGGCAAAAAAAAAACCAAACGAAAACAAAAAAAAAACACCACCTTCCTGCCCAGAACATCACTGAATAAAACACAACCCAAAAGAAAAGGGGGAAAGAAATTCAATTTTTTTTTTTTGGCTTGAAAAGACAGACGGACAGCATTCTTAACTACTGCTTTAACTAATATTCTGCATATTTTGAACAGATATGGGTCTGTCTGTTTATCTATCTATCTATCTATCTATCCATCCATCCATCCATCCATCCATCCATCCATCCATCCATCTATCTATCTATCTATCTCTTGCTCATTTCTGGTAGCATATGTGGCAAATAGCATATGTGACAAATGGCAAAAAAATAAATAAATAAAAATATGGGCAGAGGGTGGAATAAGTTTCCGTGGCAACAGCTGTTTGTTTACTCCCCCCCCCCCCCCTCAGTGAGTCAGCATGCCGTGTCTTGTCTTGCAGGTCTGACCTATTTCTGAGAGTCCGGCTCAGCTCGCTGGCTTTCGCGGGAGGCGCTCTCTCTCTCTCTCTCTCTCTCTCTCTCCTGATGGAGAGCAGAAGCTAATCCCCCGGTATCCGTGTCCCAGCAAGGGGGGGGGGGGGGGGGGGGTGTGTGTGTGCCTGGCAGAAAACAAAACAAAACAAACGTAAATCCCCTACCCATGCCACCCCCCACCCCCCACCCCCCAACCCCTCAAAATAAATAAATAAATAAATAAATAAATAATTAAATAGCCATAATTCAGTGTAAGGTGTCATACATACATACATACATGAATACATACATGAATACTGTACATACATACATACATACATACATGAATACTGTACATACATACATACATACATACATGAATACCATACATACATACATACATACATGAATACTGTACATACATACATACATACATACAGTACACACTCACAAACACACACACACACGCGCGCAAGCACACACACACACAAGCACACACACATTAAGTACCAAAAAGCATTTCTTTTTCTTTTCCACCTTCCTCCCTCGCCTCACTCTGATCCTTTGCACACACTCTTCCACACACACACACACGCATGCACACACACACACACACACATGCACACACGTTGGGGGGTATGAACGAACAGCAGTTAGCAGCAGCAGCAGCAGCCTGCAGGAGAGACGCAGAGGGGGAAAGGGAGGATGTGAGGAGAGAGGGATGAAACCCTGAGCTCTTTTTCTCTCCCACTCTTAACATCACAGCGGGTATCCCCACCCTGACCCTTCCCCCCTCCCTTTTGATGAAAACCCCCATTTCCCATTCTCTGACCTGGTGGCCTAGTTCTATCGCCACCCCCCCCCCCCCCCCCCCCGCCCAGCCCCCGCCCGGCCCGCCTGCCGGGCACCGTGGGGCACAAACAGGACCCCCTTTTTTCCCCGCCCGCTGCTTTCTCTCCATCCGTGCCTGCTTTTTTCTTTTCTTTGCCTTCCGTTATTTTTTTCTACCCATTCCTCATTTTCTTGGCAATCATGTGCCATTTTACAGTCCAACACAAGCGCCCCCCGCCCCGTCCCCATCCCTGACACACACACACACACACACACACCTTTCAAATGACAGTTTCCTTCCCTTTCATTCCCTTCTCCACTTCTTTCGTCACTCTCGGCGGACAATAAAGACTTTATCGCTCGCTTATCGTTATGTGTGTGCGCATGCCTATTCCCTTTTTCCAATCAATACGCCCGACAATCTTTCACCGCCGCTGTTTCCCTGTTTGCCTCCGCGAACTTCAATCAAAGTTAAGTGGTGCCGTTCGCCGCAACTTCCACACATGCGCTGCAAGCCTCACCGACTCACCGTAACGCGCGAATGAAGGGGAAACAGCGCCCCCCGGTGGCGAACAGCGGAGCCTGCGCCTCCACTGCGTCGCAGAGCGCAGAACACTACTGCGGCGCCCATAAAAATGAGAAAGAAAGTCATACCGCGTCTACGACGGCGTAGATTAAAAAAGAAAAATGTAATGCGTGTGTGAACGAGAAAAATATGACGTCAGCAAGGCAGTTTTTTTTGAGCAATGCCTTAAAGGACGATTTTAATGACATGTGATGCAGCGTTCTTTTAGACTTCGTACAAGGCACATGTGAAACACCTCTTACCCAAATTCATTACCTCTTATTTACCGGCAGCACTCTGGAATCTGAAACGCACCTGTCTGAGACGTGCATAGCCGGAAACATCAAAGTTAACACCGATTACGTAATAATTATGTAACAATTAATTCTTGTCCAGAAAAGAAAAAGGAAATAAATATCGCAGGAGCATAAAACATTGAGTCCTTAGTGAAGAGCTTCAGAAACCCAATGGCAACAAAAACAGAAACTTTTAATTAAAAGTAAAATACATAAAGGTTGAGGTGGTCAGATGGGACAGTGCTTGTGGAACGCCAGCTGCTGTGTGATTTCTGCTCTTCCTGTGCAGAGCACATTCTCCACAGAGACAGAGCTTGCAGGAGCTCAGCATTGCGTCAGAACACACAGCTGTGAGAGAGAGGGAGAGGCAGAGAGAGAGAGTGAGAGAGTGAGAGAGAGGGAGAGAGAGAAAGGGGGTGAGAGGGAGAGAGTGGGAGAGTGAGAGGGAGGGAGAGAGGGGGGTGAAGACAGAGAGGGAGAGAGAGAAAGGGGGTGAGAGGGAGAGAGTGGGAGAGTGAGAGGGAGGGAGAGAGAGGGGGTGAAGACAGAGAGAGGGAGAGAGAGACAGGGAGGGAGACAGAGAGAAAGAGAAGGAGAGAGCACAAGGGAGAGAGAGAGTGAATCCAGAAAGAGAAAAACAGTGAGAGTGAATAGTGAATACAGATGGGAGGGGAGAGAGAGAGAGTGATAGAGAGGGAGGGAGGGAGAGAGAGAGAGAGAGAGAGATAGAGAGAGAGATATATGGTTGGTGGGGTAACAGAGGGATGACCTATTTACTGCTGCGCGGTGAGAGATGACACACATTTCTGACCAGTGCTGAAGCTCGATTCAAACCATCAGCTTCTTCCCTCCGGCTGGTGGATTATGATTTTGTTGTTTAACTACTTTTACCGATAAAGATAAAGAATTTTATCTTCTTTGTTATGATGTCATCTGTACTGTATTGTTGTATTGTATTGTTGTCATGTCATCTGTATTTTACATTCTGAAATGCTGAATCTCCTGTCTGCAAAAAATTTTAAAAAATTACCCCACGGTACTAATAAAGAGTTCTTGAGCACTGAAGAGAGAGACATACAGCCACCGACACACAAAAACACAAACTAGGAAGCGCACAGTCGGTACACAGACGCGTACTAACTCTCTCTCACTCGCATGTGCAACCGCCCATACAAACAAGCACGCACAATAGCAAACCATGCAAAAACACATGCGTACGCAGATGCATGTACGCCATAATGGAACGGTGTGGTGTGGCTTATGAATAGCAATGAAGGGGGATTGCAGTACTGGTACACGAACGTGTCAATGCCACCCTCTCACTGCTAACCATTAGAGGGATAGTATAATCACAGTTACCTTATTTAGCTTTGAACTAGGGGGAGAATCTAGTCATTTCGCAATTAAATGAACGGTAAGTGTACTCCATTATACGCTCATGAATAAAGTGCGGAGGCTGTGTTTCTGAAACATTACACTGCATTAAACCTAATGCTGTTTTTTTTTTCTCCCACAGCAGCAGCTTAAAACACAAAGACAAAAAAACAAAAATACCCCCCTCCCCTCGAAACATTCAGTTACATAATGAAATAAACTGAAGCGAAACAGAAGGATTTAGGACAGGGTCATTTATAGCAGAGAAACATCCGGGAAGCACTTGACGAACTGACGAATTTCAAAAGGAAATAAAAGACGAGGCTCGGATTAAGAAGGCAAACCGGTCGGAAAACAGACGGACAAGGAAGAAAAAGAAAAAGGAATGAAAGAAAGAAACAGAAGGCCGACGTGATGACAGCATCATGAGTAGACATCTTGACGTCGAGCTGATTGGTCAATGGCAGATGACGCCAGTGGCGGAGACATGCTCCCGCATAACCCTTTGAAGAGTAGTTTTAAAAAATTTTTTTTTAAATGTTCTTCAGTGTTTTTTTGAACGAGTGAATCGGTGTTCTAGAACTCGACTGCTTTTCAGTCACCAGCAGTGATTGTTGCATCAACGCCGGAACGTTCAGCTGGGAACATTCTAAATCACGTGTCTCTGAGAACCTCACGGCTCAGAGGGCTGAAAGGGCTGAAAGATGCAGTCGGGCGATCGGTTGGCTGACCCGCGAGCCACCGGTCGTCATCCCCAAGGCTGCGGCTGGCTCCTCCCACACCACCGACAGAACCGACCTGCAGCAGTCTGTGATGTGCTCACAGGGCTAGCGTAGTAGCTAACTGACATTGGTAATACTGCACGGGTGCTTGCTGGCGCGGGAATGTTGTTAGCATGGCGCAGCTATGCTACTTACGTAACTCAGGTAGATGCACTTATGTTCTCTTATGCTATAAGTCGCTCTGCATAAGACCACTAAATGAATGTAACTTAATTTAAACCCTGACCTCCATTTCCTCTCCACACCTCTCGCACTTCGCAAAAAAGCACAAAGAACTGTTAACCAAAAGCAATAGGCTACACACGCTAACTTTCAGTTCGGCCAACGTTCAGTGTGTGTTTTTGTTTTTTTTCCCTTCGCTGGTACGTGGTCTGGAGAGTTCGTCCACGTCCCCAAAAGTGAACTCAGCAAACTGCGCGTGGAAGAAAAGTTAAACTGGACAGAATCTGGGCCATTGTCTTGATACGATTGTGAAGATATTCTACACTGTGAGGTACAGAAACCCCGCCGTGACTCTCGGCCTGTTTCTCCCTGTGCGGATTAATAATGAAAGCAAGTCGGGTCATCTCAGCAGGGAATAAATTATCTCTTTTTCTAATGGATACACCAGTTGATTGGCAGGTCTTACTGTGCAAAGAGTGGGGGTGTGATTTGTGGCCATATGTGTGTGTGTGTGTGTGTGTGTGTGTGTGTGTGTGTGTACATAATGTGCTGAAAGGTAATATGTGCTCTGATAAGATATGGGGGTTGGAAAGGTAATTAGGGTATTCCACCGATGGCCTCCCTGTCCATCATCACTGTGATTCGCTGGAAGAAACGGCAACAGCTAAATGAGCATCATGGACACTCCCTGCACAAATGCACAAAGATACACCCACACAAACACACACACACACAGACACAGAGAAACACACACGCACAGACACAAATGCACACAGACAAACACACACACACACACACACACACACACACATCCACGGTGAGGAGTCTGACTGCAGTGTTAAAGTAATAAAAGCTTTTCTTCGATACTTGTCTGTTCAGCTGATCTCTTCTCAGTTTGCCCTCTCTCTGTGCGAATATGTGCTTTTTGTGTGCGTATGTGTTTGTCAGTGTGTGTGTTGTGTGTGTGTGTGTGTGTGTTCGTATATATTTGTTTGTCTGTGTGTGTGTTGTATGTGCATGGGTGTGTGTGCGTGTGTGCTTTTGGGCATGTGTTTGTGTGTGCGTATGTGCATGTGCGAATACTTGTGTATGCGCGTGTGTGTGCATATACGTGTGTAAGTGCACATTTGTGTTCTCAGTTCTGAAGTTCCCCTCAAGGCTCAGTGAGATTCCTGTGGGGGTTCACGCGAGCAACTCAAAACTCCCCTCAGCGAGGGGGGATCAGGACCCCCCCGTCAAACCCCAATCTGCGCCGGAAAAGGAGATGAGTAATCCCACGTCATCTCGGGGGGGGGTGGGGGGGGGGTCACGGCCCACGACTCCGCGAAGCGACAGCACGAGCGGGAACGCGAGCTTCCAACGCCCTCGCCATCTGCCCATGGCGCTCGTCGTCATAGCGTCACGTCGTCATGCCCGCCCATCACGGCGCATCTCGAAAAAGCGGCTTCGCTGAATTAGCCCAACCCCCCCCCCCCCCCCCGGCTCGCCCTACCCGGGGACTCGCTGAGCGCTGATTACCGCCAAGCGTGACACAATTAGACATCATTAACGACGAGCGTCGCCGTGGAAACACGTGTAATAGTTTGGGGCCCTAATTTGCGAACGCGCCGACAAATCATGCTAAAGCGCATGTTTGATATCGCTCCTTATTTCTGCTTACAAAACCAGCACGCGATTCGCAGGGCAGTCATCTATTCGGCAGCCCCGTATGGAGACATACGATTGGCTGCGGCTTCGCCCCGGGAAGGAGGGATCTGTGCAGGCTGTGATTGGTTGGATCTCGTCGCTCAACCGGCGATCCCCACAAAAGTCAGCCTGCGGAAAGGCTGTGTGTGAAGGGTCTTCCTCTGCCTCCCGTCTGTGTGAGCTCAGCTCGCGGACCGCAGCGCGATGAGGAGGGAGCCTAGCGACGCGCGTTTCCAGAGCACGGGACGTCCCGGCTCTGATCCACGCCCTCGGTTTTTGAAAAGGTGCACGCTGGTGATAAACGCAGAGCTGCTCTTACACGATGTTCAAAGCACTTTGTACTCCACCGGGGAAGAATGCTTTGTTAATAGTTTTTTTTTTGTGTGTGTTGCACTGCCGTCACAAAGACTACGACTGTTTGTAATTACACACAGAGATCAGGCAGGATGATAGATGATGACTGTAAACGTGGCTAATTGACTTGCGGCTTTCAACACTTTGCCTAGCAACCTAAGAGAGCTCTTTCTTTCTCCCTCCCTCACACACACACACACACACGCAAATGCTCAATACAGAAGCACGTCATAGCCTCTAATGTAACCGGACACATAATGAAGCTGCTATCAGCGACTATTGCTGGTGTTCCACTCGTCAACTGTTGTCCATTTTTGCCCCAGGTGTCGACCGCCCGTCATCAGAAACAATGGGGAATCGCTGGAACTGTCTGATTGGTTGAGCAACTGATTTCTTCAGTTCTCTTGTGCTGTTGTTGTTGTTGTTGCTGTCGTTATGGTAACCGCACCAACAATCTAAAAGGAGGCCCTCTGCCTTTCGCCTCTTCAAAGGCTCAGTTTGTCGGCACACAGGCAGTCCTGCTGCCAGTCAAAGTTTGACCGCTGGTCGGTCGCTCGCTCTCTCCCTCGCGACGGCTCACGTCTGAAAGGGCACCTCTTCACCCCTACGTCCGGCTCCGGCACCTGCTCTCGATTTTAAACACAGCCCATCCATCCGCACCTCCATCGCCCCACTTACAGGATTACGCCTCATCTCGCAAAAGCCAAGCAAGGTTTTTGGGCCAACTTTTATTTGAAGAGGGGGAAAGGAGGGGGGGGGGGCATGCGCAATTTCCTGATTCAATTTAAAAAATGTTCTACTACAAACACTACAAACCAATCCCTCCATTAACAAAACTGTGCAAAGGCATCAAGCTGAGGTAGTAGTCCTACACGCAATAGAAAAAAACATCCCTTCCCCACCCCCAGCTTCCCATTTCGCTCATTCACATGTTTCACAAAGACCATGCAAAGGAACAGCACCACACACACACACACACACGCACGCACGCGTGTGTGCGCGGCACGTGTACACACGCCTCCCATTGCGACAAACAACTCTCGTTTCCGCAAAACAGCCGTGACCGGAGAGCAGAGCGGTCATAGGTCATAGGTCAGCAACAGAATGCTTTACGTGAACAGCGTCGCATTGTCAAGTTCAGAGTCATAGAAAGAGGGAGGGGGAAAGGAAAAGTTTCCGATAGACTGTGGTTTCACACATACGCACACACACACACACACCAGGGCCCAGGGTTCAACATCACACCGTTGATGACAGAAACAGACGATACTGCTCGGCAACCTTTACAATGCAAATGAAAAAGGAAGCGAGAACAGGCGCTTCTTCTGCCATAAAAAGGTCTGTCACCCCCCCCCCCCCCCCGCCCCCCCCATTTCGCTGCGCTTCGGGTTCCCCTTGATGTGGCGTTTCTGTACGTGACTGAAGCGAGGTGCACAAGCACGTAGCGAGGACTGCCAGCAGCTTTCCGTTTCAAAATTAATTCAACCAGCATCATACAACAACAAAAAAAACTAAAATACAAATCATGCCAATCAGACAAAAAAGATTTTTTTTTAAACCAGAAAAAAACACAAACAAAACAACATAACAAACTAAAAAATACTAAAATAAAAAATAAAAAAAATTTTAAAAAAGAAAACCATTGAGCAACACCAAACACCCAGTCACTGCGGATTTCAATTCCTGTCAAAGAACCGCGCGTTCACACACCACAGACAGCCAGACCGCACTCGCGTCATTTTGCAATGCAAACGCGCCTTCTGGACGAACGTCGAAGCCCTCAGACATCAACACTGGACTTTTATTTAAATAAGCGTCACGTGAAAAGCAGAACGGGGCTCGTGTGACTGGCCACAGCTTCACGGCACATTCGGGCGATGATGACCGTTCCCGCGGCGACTCACCGCACGGTAAGGGACCTCTCACGAGGAGACGCCGGTTGTGTTCATCATAATTATAAATTATTATGCAACGTTATGTAGGAAATGTTTGGCACTGCAGGCACTGTTTATGACTGCTGGTAGAGCAATGTTGAGTACGCTTCTACGAGGGCGGTTCAGAATGGAAAAATAGGCTACTGATGTCCAGACCTGGGTGGAATATGTGTTTGTACATCAGCTTAATGGATGACATTAACATGTGATAACACTCCTCCAAATCCCTGAGAACATCGAAAACTAGCCAAAAGAAGGGATATGTTATCGATTAAAATGTACAACACTCATAAAAAAAAAGATATTTCTGGATATAGTAAAAGGATATTTTTGTTCTGAATATTGATGTTTCCTCATTAGAACTGTCAGTAATCTGCATGCAGGACATCTGGTTTCATCAATGCTGCTTGCTATGAAGCAGATCATTTCTTTGCATATCGTATCATTTTAAAAATGAAAAAGAAAATGTTGATCATGACACTGCGATTATTTCTACTTTAAGGCTGACTATCGATTCTGCGATCGTTTTCAAATATAAAAATAATTTTAAAAATATATAAATACATTTTTTAAAAACACGTTTGGATTATGAACCACGTTTAAAACCAGACTTAACCCTTTAAGGTGCAATGTGGCAAATATGTGGTTAGAATGTTCTTAGCTGAACATTCTAATGCTGACGTAACAATCACTGCTGGTCACTGCTGAAATCAGTGGAGTTCTAGAACACTGACCTGGAATTTTGAAAAAAAAAAAATAAATAAATAAAATAAAATAACATTCCAAAAATGGTCTCGGATACTGTACACAGCTCTCAAGGCCTTTCAGTTATGTCTACACTTGGACTCAGCATTTGATCTAATCCCTATTGCACTTTAATATTGTAGAAACAAAACTGTTTAAACTGCAGTAGAAAATCTAAAATGTTCTCTAATTTGATAAATTATTATTATTATTATTATTACTAATAATAAATTGATGAAAAATGTCACAGTGATGCAGGTTCATTATGCAATAGAGTTAATGATAGCTGATATGAAACAGTGACAGGGCATTTCCTGTTAAGCATTGCGCTTGTAACATGGAGGACTTCCTCAGTTAGCCGCCACACTGTACGGTTTGGGACCCATTTAGCCACCGCTGAGACAGCCAGAGAGTCTCTTTCATTCTGAGCACACACACAACCGCTAAGTAGCCAAGCTAATTAGACTGCGGCACGATGCGTACACAGGCAAGCGGTTTCAATGAAAGCGCGGGGGGGGGGGGACGACGACAAGTGCACATCTCCAGTGAAAATACAAAAAGTTTTAAATTCGCGCTTTTGAGAAAAAAAGCAAAAAAAAAAAAAAAAAAAAGGACGATGAGCCAGGTCTGCACTTCGTGTTCAGAGGCACAAAAGCGCAAAAGACTTCATGAGTCCAGGGGGGTCTGAGGGAACATTGCGCGCTGCACGAGGACCGAGGGAACAACCCACAGCACCGTTTCCACCTCCTTTTCAAAGTCACTTTGACCTTTTCCATAACCTAGCCTCCAAAGTGTTTTTTTTTTTTTGCTGTCAATTCTCAGCTCTGTAAGGCCGTTTGACATAAAAGCATAAATTCTGATCAATTAGGCAACTTATATTTTTGGAAAAAATAAAATAAAATATATACATATATATATATATATATATATATATATATATATATATATATGTATTCCTTTTATTATCGAGAGAGAAATACAAGTATAATATTTTAGCGGGGAATTACGGTCAGGTTTATTTTGAAAGTGTCTGGGCTCCTGACTAGGCTACTATTCAAATTTGCAATGTGGTTTACAGAGTGTGGGATGAACAAGGCTCAACTGTTCACACATACTGGCACCTCAGCACTGCTCCATATATACAGGTATGCAAAAATGCTACAAGGAATAATCCTTCCCTCAGGACTAGATACCATCCATAATTCATAATTATGGGGCAAATATTTTGTCCAGTGGGGTCTAAATGTGTATTAATCAAGAGCACTAAAATACCATGTTCTGGTCAATTCTGTATTACTTTTTTAGTAACAAAAAAGAACATACACCTCTCTTTGAATCCTAGAACATGGCAGGATTCAGTTTCAAAATTAGCTTCATTAAGACACCGACCTTTCCAAATGTTAACGTGTGGGCACACTGTGGGTGAACGATACGGAAACGTGCAGGCGTAGGTTTGGTTTCGATTTTTGGGTGAGATACACTGCTGGGCCACCTAGTCATGTGCAGCCAGGCTGTGTGAGCGTTGAAACCAAGATATTACAGAGCGGGAAGCCAGAATCCCATGAGTCTCACAAGCATACTCGCTAGTCTACGGACCAATTCATATGAAGATGATGTATGTCAACTGAGGGCAGTACCTTATGTCAATAAACACCGATACTGGTGGTTAATCTTTTGTGCCAGTCAGTCATATCTTTGTTTTCAGTGCCAACTGTTCAAAAACCTTTGCTCTTCCTTATTGATTCCCACACTTCCTTATCTTCTCTGAACTGGATTTGGATCTGGATTTCTAAACTCCACTGCGTGTAATTACCTCCAGCCTTACCTACTGAGTTCTGTTCTTCCCTATTAAACTGATTCTCCCAGTTCACACAAGCAACTTTTGCCAATTTTAGTAGGCCTTGGACCAGCGGCACCCGGCCCTGACCGTGGAGAGTTGGGGATCCGACGCCCTTGAAACGCTCACCCAGTCCAGACGCTAGAAAACAGGTGAGACGAGTGGAGTTGTGTAACCAACTGCTCTATCGATCAGTTAAGCACAGACAAACAATGACAACCAGCAGCCCCTGGGTCACAAGGCTGGTCGAATCTGGGGACAACCAAATATTTTTTTAAAATATCTCAAAAATATATGGAAGTTTATTTACAAACTAGCCAGACACGCAGGCACTGATTTTGACACACATTAGTAGGATATTTACATGTAATTTGTTAAGACACTTCAGGGGGGGAAAAAAGTAGACGAACACTGTGCTATCATACTACCAGACCTGGGTCAAATACGTATTTGTTTCGGGTTCAAATACTTTTCTATGCTATGATCTTGTCTGGTGTACAGGAACCAATGAAGTACTCTCAAAAAGTGCAAACCCTGCCTTCTGGTCATATTGCCAGCCTCAACTAAACCAGGCAAGATCAACAGAGCACAGAAATGTATTTGAATCCAAAACAAATACGTATTTGACCCAGGTCTGCATACTACCACAATCTAGCTGCAAAAAGATCACCATCATAGCCAACATGGCTGATTTTAAATAGGCTCACAATTAGACACACCTGGAAACAGCCCAACCGACCAGTTACCCGCTAGACGCACTGTGCACACTGATCCAACTGTCAGTTCATGACAATGATGAAAAAAGCTTGTTATGCTGACATCTGCAAATAAGATTTAAATATCTGAGGAAACACACACACACGCACACACACACGTCCTGTCTCTACAGTGGAGGATACTCCTTCGTACGATGTAGCTCTCCAGAACCTGGGCTGGGCACCCTCTGCCATACACACTAGTAGAAAAAACAGACGAATGAGGTAATGACACAAAATTCGAGGGTGTGGCAACCAGTTTGAAAGCTGATTAAAATAATTCAGAGCTTTTTTTGAGGAATGTGTAGCTGGGAACATTTAAATTAACGTGCTACAGTATGTGCAAACAATAGTTCAATGACGCCGGTGCATGCAATCAAAATGACAATGATAAAATTATATTTAGGGCTTTTAAGTATTATTAATATTTCCTACTTTTTCTGATGAGGGAGAATGTTCGGGAACCAGACTGAAGGGTGCAATCTAACCCTAATGGAGGAGGTGAAGTTTTTCTACAAGGTGGCCTACATCCCGGTCTTTGTGATCGGCCTCCTGCTGAACACCGCGGCCTTGTGCGTTTTCCTCCGCAAGAGAGCGAGCTGGACGGAAACGCACGTCTACATGATCAACCTGGCGGTGGCCGACTTCGCCCTCATCCTCTTCCTCCCCGTCAGGATATACAGCTTCTTCAACCAATTG
Source organism: Anguilla anguilla (assembly GCF_013347855.1). Lineage (NCBI taxonomy): Eukaryota > Metazoa > Chordata > Actinopteri > Anguilliformes > Anguillidae > Anguilla > Anguilla anguilla. Next base: position 4,901,642 of record NC_049206.1, read on the forward strand.
GAGGTCTGGGATTTCTGCCCGTACCTTATTGCCGTCCACTACTTGAACATGTACGCCAGCATCTTCACTGTTGCGGCCATCAGCGTCCACCGGCTCGTGGCCGTCAAGTTTCCTTTCTGCGCGAGGGCGCACGGTTTGAGGAAACGAACGGCTTTCGCGATATGCGTCTTCTTATGGGCGGTGGTTGTGACGATATGCGTCCTGTATAGCAAGCTGAACAGTACGCAAGAATTACAGTCTTGCTTTGAAATAGCTCTGGAAACCATTGAGCTTCGGTTCGTATTGGTTTTTTTCATTCTGGGATTCTTTCTTCCGTTTTGCACGATTCTCTTTTGCTCCAGTCTAACGATCTTTTCCCTGCTGAAGGACGACCATGTGATCACCCACGAGGAGAAGAGAAAATGCGTCGCCATAATAACGGCAAATCTGATTGTGTTCATCGTCTGTTACGCCCCCTTCAACATTATGTTGCTTGTTAAATTCAGCGTTGCCATGCAATCCCAGCACATTTCAAACTGCGCAACATATAATTTAGTGCACAACATTTGGTCCGTTACGAAATGGATCGCGACAACGAACTGCTGCTTAGATTCTATAGCATATTACTTCTTATTCAAAGAACATTTTGCACTGAAATTAACACCTGACCCTCAACATATGCCTGTTACTCAAATCAGCCTGACTTACAGTCTTGCCAATCAGTAGCACTACCTGTTCAGTTAATTACCTGGGGCAAAATAAAACCGGGGATGGATTTGGATTTGAGAGCTAGATTTGAGTATCTGTGAGTCATGCCCACCTGCCCAGGTGTATGCGCGTGAACCTGGGGATTACCGGAAGACAGAATCTCGGTTCTACACCAAATAACGGACGACTAACGGCTCTCTGACTCAACGGCTGCAGTCGCTGCCAGGCCATCCTTGACTTCTTGTGTTATGTTAACCAAAATGCTGTATGTGATTAGAATGTTCATTGTTCAAGCAACTCCACGGCTTTCGGTTACCAGTTAGCGATTGCTACATCGGCATTAGAATGTTCATTTAAGAACATTCTGATCCTGTATTTGTGATCTTATACCTTTAAAGGGTTAATGCATGGATGGATGGCAGACAGTTTCCTCCAGTTAAACAAGGGCAAAACTGAGGTTCTGGTAATTGCACCCTAGACCCCATGAGAGGACCTGACAACACGACTGAAAATTAGTGGGAAAGAACATTAAACGTCAGGCTCAGAACTAGCGTGCCATCTTTGATAGCATCGTTGAACTTCGAAGCTCACATCAGGAACATAACAAAAACGGGCTTTTATCACCTAAAAAATATTGCTGAGGTCAGGCCTGCTCTCTCCCCAGATGACATGCAGGAGAAGCTTAAGCACGCCTTTATCACCAGCAGAACTGACCACTGCAACACACCCAAAAAGACACAAGGACCGCAACAAATTATACAGAACGCTCCTGGTACCGTTTTAACCAAAATGAGGAAGAGGAAAACACATTGCACTCCTGTTCTAAAGTCCCTGCACTGGTTACCAGTCAATTTAAGAATTGATTTTAAGATACCTTCCTTTACTGGCTTTTAAATCCATTTGTGAGCGTGCTCAGGGGTGCGTCAATGACCTGCTGACTAGTTATGTTCCCGGCAGAACCCTGCTTCTCCAACTGCCTTCTCCTAGTTTTACCTACTTTCAGGACCAGGACAGTGACATGAGGAGGCTGCTCTGGGACAGTGCCGCACCCCCCCCCCCCCTTTACAGGAGACATTGTTAAATGCAAACTCAGGACATACCTTTTCAGTCGAGATTTTCTGTAGCATGTTATTGTCTTCTTAGTCTTTGATTGTTTTCTCCTTTTGTTTGTTTATTCTGCTCCTTACACAAATGGAACAGACGTGCATCTCAATTTTTCTTTTGTTTAGTTTTTTTTATTTTTTACTTCATTTAATTTTTAAATGTGAAGCACACTTCATTGAATTCAATTGTGTGAAATGTGCTATATAAATAAAGTTTGATTGATTGATAATTCGATCATGTCATGAATACAATGGCGACGGAGAAGGGCTCACATGCAACCAGGTTAAATGCATTCTGAACAGTTCGGCTGTGGCGAACTGCTGCCCTCCCACGGACGGTAATTAGAATGCAAGGGGTCGTTTTTCAAAGTGGCGAACGACGAGACACCCATAGTTTTTTCTTGCCAATTTGACTAAGAACTCGTTTAACTAACAAGTTATTTGGAAGATGCAAAAGGTAAGTTAATAGGCTACATTTATGGTTTTAAAATGACACTCCTCAACAACGGATGTCAAACGACAATAAACGCTCGTCAAATACAACTTCAATCCGTAATCCTAGGCATCCATCATTCCTATCCAACAACGGGTTATAGACCGAGTCACTTCCCTTCTTCAGCAGCTAACTTTATGCACGTACCGGACCTTTCCGTGCAATCGTAAAAACACTCAGACCGGAAACGGTTTGAGCTCATGGCTCGGTCCCGGTCAATTTGAACCATAGCCATTGCGCTTAACACCAGAGAACCCTGATTGGGCGAAATTGGCAGTCGCCGCAGATAACACTCACCTGCTTTATGTACCAAGCACTGAGATCTGACATCCTCGCGGTCACAGTGCCACCAGCTGGTCATACAATATAAACTGTGATGGTTTTATAACGATCGTGGCATTTGCTTGAGGTATCAATAAAAAGCAGAGATAAAATGCTAATTCAAATAAAAACTAAGACAAATGGAGGCACATCAGCAGGAATTCATAATGTTTTTTTATGGTTTATTAGAACGGGAAAAGGTGACAGAGATGAGTCTCCATAGCAACTGATAGCCAGCGTGCCAATTTGGCCAAGTGCCAACCAAAGACAGGACACTGCTCACAAGTTAGGTGTATGTGTGCGCGTGTGTTGTGTGCATGTGTGTGTTCGCGCTGTAGAACAAAAAAGTTCCGCTTATTCAAATAGTTTGAATAGACCAATTGCCTGGAATTATTTTTTCAATATTTGCTGGTAATTTTTACACGTTTTAGGTTGAGACTGCTCAATGAATTTAGCATGAACCTGCATTTAGGTTTTAGGTCAGCACGTGTTCATGCCAGTGTATAGCAAGAGACACTCCAATATGTGAGTTTTGTGTACAGTGATATAACAGACAGTTTTTATTCATAAACACACTCGAACGGTATTGCACGGAAGCGCGCATCCATACTTGCCGGGCTGAACGACCACATCACGTAGCTCTCTCATGCTTAAGGTCCCCTGGAGGAATGGATTTATGCAGAGCACACGTGCGGAAGTCAGTCGGCCAACAAGACGACCACCACTTGTGACACTGACACACATACACACGTACACACACACGCACACACACACACAACTGCAGCTGGTCGCCAAAGCAACAGGAGACTCAACGCTGTGTAGAAGTGGGATTCGCACCCGGAGGCAAGCCTGCAATTATCCTCTGCAATTATCCTGTTTCACAGAGATGACAGCAGGCTGCAGCCATCCAGACGGTAAATACTGAGACCATCTCATTCGCTGCACAGTCAACACTCGCACACTGATGAGCCAATCAAATCAAAACACGGAATTATCCCAAAACCCCAAACAAAAATATTTCCACTGAATTTTTCTTTCTTTTTTTGTTTTTTTAAAAAAAAGAGACACTGAAAAAGTACCGCCTAATATTACTGTCTACAGCTTCACAAAATGCAAAATTCATTTGTGCTCATGTTTAAAAAAATTCATACAGTGGTGGTGAAGAAAATGAATTTGCAGTATACAGTATTTAAAAATGAATGTAGCCATTTTTTTTCTCTTTATACTGTTTTATGGCAGTTTGCGGCAGCGGGCTTAAAACCTCTGGTCTTTTGAGATACAATCCTATCGCTCTGCCTTTCCCTAAACATGGTACGTGATGTCACCACTTTAAATTTGGCTTGGGATGGTGGGGATGGCGGGGAGTGGGGAGGGGGTGGTTTTCAGCAAAATGAAAGCAAAACAGTTCTTTAAAAAAAATAAAAGCAAACATTTTTTTTCTGTAGCTAGATTATTTGAAAGCAAACATCATTGGCTGCATCAAGAGTTTACCACACATCATAAGCAGTAAAACACTTAAAATGGAGATGCCGCTCGTTGGGTCCGCCCCTTTGTTTCACTTATTTATTTATTTATTTTTAAATGTCAGGTCACAGGAGCTCACGACGGCCTCCATGGTAAAAACGCAGCAGCTTGGCACATACTGTACGTGTGTGTGTGTGTGTGTGTGTGTGTGTGAGGATGAGACGTTTTTGTTCCTCCTTCTTAAAAATGTGTGTTCCATGGCGAAAGGAAAGCCGCTCGCTGTAAGCCGAGTCCACCAGGTTCTGGTTCAGATTCTGGTCCTGGTTCTGGCTCAGGTTCCGGTTCAGGTTCTGGTCTTGGTTCTGGTTCTGGTTCTGGCTCAGGTTCTGGTCTTGGTTCTGGTTCTGGCTCAGATTCTAGTTCAGGTCCTGCATGGTGTCCAGGTTTATTCAGGTGTACCGTGGGGTCGCGGTGTGCGAGGAGGAGCGGGGGCGTGTCCCAGGAGAAGGGGGCGGGGTCTCCTGGGATCAACAGGTCGTGAGGGGCGGGGACCAGACCGAGCAGAGAGGGCTGCTTTAAGCATGGTAAATGGTAAATGGACTGCATTTATATAGCGCTTTTATCCAAAGCGCTTTACAATTTATGCCTCTCATTCGCCAGAGCAGTTAGGGGTTAGGTGTCTTGCTCAAGGACACTTCGACACGCCCAGGGCGGGGTTTGAACCGGCAACCCTCCGACTGCCAGACAATCGCTCTTACCTCCTGAGCTATGTCGCCCCCGAATTTTAAGCAGAATTTAAAAACAGGGGGAGGGGCCACGCTGGCTCGTGAACGTGCACAAACGCACACACACGCACGCGCATAGACACTGTGTGTGTGTGTGTGTGTGTGCGCGTGTTTGTTAGTGTATGCACAGTGTACCTCTGTGTTTTAAACGGGACGTGTATGACCACATGAATCTCCCCTTGTGGGATAATAAAGTTCACCTTGACCTTGACCTTAAGACACACACACACACACACAATGGCAACTCTTTCCCCCAGACCTCGCCTTCCAGTAGTCAGCAGTCTTCCCCTCCACTTTGCACCACTCCAGTGAAAGAGCTCCCCCTGTAGGCCACTTCCTGAAGGTGCACCAGGCAGCCAGTGGCTGGGTCCGGTACACTTCCCCTCAGAAAGGTGAATCCAGCCCCCGGCAGCCAATCAGATTGTTTCCAGCGCCTCTTCTCCTCTCAGCCCGTAAGCCATTATTGGTTCAGCCAGGTGTCTGTCTCTGCCTGTGCAGTGAGAACCAAGGGAGGCGGTACTGGAGGTACGGTTGCCATGACGATTGGGAAACGAGCCCTGGGGCCATTCAGGGCGATTCGGTGTGTGACATCACCTGCCTCTCACGGCTGCTTTAGCAGCAAAAACTCACATGTGGGTTTATACTGCGCGTGAGAGTATGCATGTGACTGTGTGTGTGTGCGTGCGTGTGTGTGTGTGTGTACGGCCAGTGTGTGTGTGTGCATGCATGAGTGTGTGGGGCCAGTGTGTGTGTGTGTGTGTGTGTGTGTGTGCATGCATGAGTGTGTGGGGCCAGTGTGTGTGTGTGTGTATGTGTGCATGCATGAGTGTGCGGGGCCAGTGTGTGTGTGTGTGTGTGTGTTTATGTGTAGGGCGGGCAGCTGGGGGTGCTGATAAACGAACTACCCTACTGCACGGGTGGGGGGGGGGGTGGGAGTTAGCGGAATAAATCACAAACACAAGCAATACCCACGTTTCCTGGGGGGAATAGCTTTCAGACAAAACCCCTGGGAAAGAGAGTGTGCATCTTGCGTGTGTACATTGTGTGTGTGTGTGTGTGTGTGTTTACGACAATTGGGAGGGACTGCCCCCTCCACCCCATGTCCCCTGTGACCCCTATGTATTCAAAGTGGCAGGAGGGGCACACTCCTCCATGCTAAAAATGCCCCTTCCAGAGATGTCAATGTCCAGTTCACCATGGTCCTCATTGTACACACAGAGGCTTCATTTCATACAGAGAGCCCTGAGTAGGACACCCCCCCCCCCACCTCCCCAGCATGGCGCCCCCTCCTGGTAGACCCCTGTACACACACAGCGCAGGGTGCCCGCGGGTCGAACCCGCATTGCATCGGTTCACCCACGTTCCCCCTCCCCCCCCCTCTCCCCAGTGAGTCAGAATGGAACGTCTCCGTGTGCGGAACACATGGTACAGAATGTTCCGGAGTTCACAGGGAAACCCAACAATGCGGAACGTTCTGGAAGATCAGCGGGGATTTTTTCTCAGACCCTCAGATCTCGCTCTCCTGTCTCCGTGTAGCCTCGCTGGACCCCCGCTGTGCCTTGCCCAAAAAAACCCCGTCCCCATCCCAACCGCCCCCCCCCCCCTCCCCTCCCCCGCACATCTGTGGTCGAAGGTTGTCCGCTCAGCTCGCTCCACCGATGCCGCCCAGGAGAGGGCGCTGTCGACACAACAACCGTGGCGAGTTCAGCCCTCTTATACTCCCAGTGTTCCGGAGGTCCTCTCTCTCTCTCTCTCTCTCTCTCTCTCTCTCTCCCTCTGTCTCTCTCTCTTCTCATGCCCGAGGGGAAGATCTCCCACTGAAGCAAGTACACACAGCTCGAAGGATGAGGTCTTCTTCTTTCTAAAAAAAAAAAAAAACCCCCAAAAAAACTAATCCTGTAAGAAAGTGCGGCGGCATTTCACCGAGAATTTTCCCTTTAAGAGACAGCAGCCGTTACGCTGTATTATTGTTATTTTTTTTTTTGCCACAGGGATGGGGAGTTAGGTACGCTGTCCTGGCGTCCCCCGAAGATCCGCGCTATCAGCCGCCACGCCGGCGGGACGCGCGGCTGCGCCCTCTTTTAAATCCGCCTGTAAACCTCGGAGAGGCGAGCGTGACCGTCGGCACTGTCTGGGGATGAACAGAACCGTCCCGTCCCCGTGCCCCCCCCCAACCGAACAGTGTTATCTGAGCGGGAGCTGGGGGTTCGGGGGAGGGGGGGGGGGCATTTTACCGCCACACTCTCAATCGCCAGCAAAGCTGCTCTCCTGTTTTCTCTCTCTTCTCTCCGCCAGTCTCCTTTTTTTAAAAATCCTCCTGCCGGTGTTCTTTCCCCGAAAAAAGCGATACAACAGAGAGAGAGCGAGAGAGAAAGAGAGAGAAGAAGTCTGGCCATTGGAGAAAGAGAGAAAGTGTCTCCCAACGGAGAGAGAGAGAGAGAGAGAGAGTCTGGCCATTGGAGATGTGGAGGGTTGGGGTTGGCGTCGATGAGAAGTTGGGGTGGGCGGGAGAGGTGGCGTGGCTACCCTCCTCTGCGTCCAAGGAGAAGCCTCTTCATCATCCCCCTCCTCCTCCTCCTCCTCCTCCTCCTCCTCACTGGCCGGTCGGAGTCCGCTCGCTGGTGGCCTTGCTGAGGAGGTGGCCCAGGTCGGCCAGGTCCCCCAGCCCCCGGGGGCCATGCAGCCCCGCCCGCGTCAGGCCCGTGGGGGCGGGGCCATAGTGGTGATGGACCGGCGGGACTGGGGCGTGGCCGTGGCTGTGGCCGGGCGGGACGTGGGCGTGGCCGGGCGGGGCGAATCCGAAGCCCTCGTGGGCCCACCGCAGGGCCTCGCCGTAGTCCTGCTGGGTGCTGGGGGCCGACACCACCCTCCGTCGGTCGGGCGTGTCCTGGGGCGTGGCCGGGTAGGCGTACTCCCCCGCCGAGTTCCGCAGGGCCCCCCCTCCTCCCCGTCCCACCTGCTCCCGCTCCCGCTGCCGCGCCAGGGCCAGGTAGTGCTGCGGGGGGTCGCCGGGCTCCTCCCTCCGGACCCCGCCCCCCTGCAAGAGCTTGGAGCTCAGGTAGATGGAGGAGGAGGAGGAGGAGTGAGGCGGGGGTCCCAGGAAGGTCTGGCTCTGGTCCCAGCCCGATTCGGAGAGGCGCATGCCCGGAGGGGGGCGCTTCTTCTGCAGGGGGGTCTGCTCGGGCGTGGGCAGCAGGCCCGGGTCCAGGTCCCCTGCCTTGGTCCAGCCGTTGGACATGTCGAACAGGGCGTCGGCCTGGGACCGCGGCCTGTCTCCGCCTCCCCCGCTGTGCCGCGACACGCTGGCCACCGAGCCCGCCCCGCCCTGTCCCAGCATGCCCTGCTCCTTCTCGCCTTTGCGCCGCCCCCCCCCGGGCCCGCCCCCTCGCCCCCCGCCCCCGCGGGACCGGCGCCGGTGCTTGCGGCCCATGATCCAGCAGACGGCCAGGCCCGACAGCACCGCCCCGGTGGCGAAGGCGGAGACTGCGGACACCACCAGCAGGTTGATGGTCACCAGCCCCTCGGGTTCCTCCATTAAGCTCTCCTGCAGGAGCCCTGAGGAGAGGAGAGAGAGAGAGAGAGAGAGAGAGAGAGAGACAGCGTTACACACACTCACGTGCAGACACACACTCACACACCACATATACACTGACACACACTCACACAAACACTCACACACAACAACACACAACACATACACACACACAAAATACTTTAATCCCTTGGATGGCAGTAAAATTCTACTTTCTATTTGCACAAAATTCCACTTTTACTACGGTTCGAACGTTTCACCTCGGAAGTGCGCGGAGTAGAAAATTATCTGGGAACAGCAGGGGTTTTCATCCAGATTTTACTGCCCTCTAAAACAGCTAAAGTGTCTCACATATACATTGGAAGCGTCTTGGTCTGGCTGTTACATTTCACATTACGCAGAGCCAGACACTCGCAGAAATCTCTCCTCCCCTTAATGAAGGATGTCGTTTTGTTTCCATTCCTCCAAGACATTCACATTCAGCTACACGCACTGATAAGCACAATAATGACAGCCGGGGGCCGTCCTCGTGTCACGATGAGAACCTTTTACTGTGGTCTAATCTGCCAGCGAATAGAGTATATAATTGGTGTAAAGAAGATAGTTAGCTAATTGTGTCGGGGGTAATTGGTGGAAACGGGAACCTGCGTGTACACACTGGCTCTCCAGGAAAGCGCTGGCTCATTTGTCCTGCTTTAAGCGTGGTCAAATACTCTCTCTCTGGGGGGGGGGGGGGGGGTTTGGCTGTTTAGGGTTGCCCTGTTGATACAGCAAGATAACTGGCCCCCTTACCGCAAAAACTAGGAGCAATTTTACCCCTAGGTTTTTAATGAGCTGTAATAATCGTGTCCCAGATATGGAATACCTCCCAAACTTTCTCCACAGATTTCAGATTTCAGGAAATGACTTTCAGCACAGGCCTGGCTACCCAGAAGGCCACTGGGGAGCGTAGTTATCCTGTGGGTCACGTGTGATGGATTTGATATTGTCAAAGTAAAAGGAAGTAGGAATTACTTATTTGAAAAAAATGATGATAATACAAAATTCTTCCTCTGAAATCTACACAGCCTCTTGTTACCTGAACCACAAAAATAATAAATAAAACCGTTATATTTATATAACGAGTCAGAAGCACTCGCCCAAGGTTAGATCTGACCCAAAGGCTCTAAAAACGAAGGCATTACCAGTCAGGTAAAAGCGAAAACCGACCCTAGCCAAGGGCAACGTCCTTATTTTGAACCTCCTCTCCAGGGAGTGTTGTCACGGCAACGCGCTACAAGGCCATGGCTTTACACAGCACCTCACTGCGCTTGCTAGCTAAGTAGCCGAGCTCCACCCGCTGCATTTAAATAAATGCCTGCATCCCCGTTGTATGCTGGTCACCCGCCCGCTTGTTACAGCAGAGCTGTACTCCGACTCCCACCACAACACCTTTTCGTGTGGCGTTTCTTCAGACAAAACGGGCGAAAAGCACAAAAACCTGCCCGCCAACCCTGCATTAGGGGAGACTAGTTCACAGAATGTTGTGACTCACGAGGAGGAGGGCGATTTCAACCGTTTTTTTTATAGCAACGTCCACGGCTAACTTTCCAGCTAACGGCTGCTGATCGGAAAAGCTAGGAAGAGCACGTTGGCTGAGCTTACAACACTCAGGATAAGATGTAGATCAGCACCCGAAATATGCAATCAGGAATAGGCTACGCCTCAGACCTCTGTACAGATAGACTGTCCGTCCCTTCCTGTTCAAAACTTTTATTGCTTCTGTATTTCCGCGGTGATCGGTTGGTCGTGTCCACTTCATAAGATGCTACAAGCTAAAGAAAGTTCAGAAACTAGTCTAGTCTGTCATCACAGCCCTTAGGCTGCTGTGCCGTCCTCGGTCCTCCCCATTTTTAAGAGCGACGGTTACAGTGGTGATGCTGCTGTTTTTGTTTCATTTTTGGGAGAGACACCACAGTTCACTGCTCATTACACGGTGCTAAATTGCCTTGCTCTTCAATTATGACCACTCTTCTCATTACCCTCCTCATCATTTTCTAATTTTCCACCCAAGTGGATGAGTTTCTGCTTTTTGCTTCTTTTACCTGGAGAAACCACGCACCCTTTTGACAGCTTTTGAGAGTCTTGCTGTGTTCAAAAAAAAAAAAGGAAAGAAAAGAAAAATAACGGCTGCGTGGCAAATATATTCACACACAACCAGGCTTCCCACAGAACCCCAGCAAGAAGGACTTGCTAAGAAGCATTACCCTAGATTTCTTCTTTAGGCCTACTGTAAACGTGTTCCTATGCCTACTTTATAATGAATCATTTTAATCCACGCCGTTATTTCATTTCTGAAATAATAGGCTATAATTTGGCTGAAGAAAAAAACGTATTACTTCTTTCAGGTACAGCTGTGGAATGACGGTATCATTATAAAGACGACACATTTAAAAGATATTGCAGTAGGCCTACATTCCGTTCGTTTAATGTGCTCTCCCTCTCTCTCCGCAGTCTTTCTGTTATTCTTCTTTCATCAAAACTAAGTATGATTGGTTGAAGGACATTTTTATTTCAACAGTTTCCTGAAACTGCACTATGTTAGAGAAACACGTTGAACTTGAATGATTCTGTAGCCTCTCTGTCTGCTGTGTCTGTCGCGCCGATCTCTTGTAAACAGTGACAGTGAAATATCTCACAAATGAAATACACCCAAGATATATATATATATAATAAACGCTGAAAACATTTTCCTGTCCTTTAAATTTCTCGCGCTTCCACGGCGGCGTCGAGCCCTGTGGGGAAGAGATAGCTTCCTCGTTGCGGCCGTTTAAATGCCGAGGCTGAACAAGTCCGCTGCGTTTGTCTGCGCTTTTTAAAATTATTTTTTTTACGATGTTTGTTTCTTTTATATCCATAGTTCTTACGTCGGGGCATAAAACAAACCCCATTTTATTGCGCTTGTTTGCGCCGTGTCGTTTGACTTCACTTTTGGAATCTGTACACACGGATGACCTCACCGATTTAAGTTATACATTTGCCAACCGGGCCGCTTTGATCAGACTCCATTAAAGAATAGACCCAACCGGCGATATTGTTTGCATATGGCTTTATTTAATTCCGCTAAATGTTGTGACACAGAACCAAGGCCTTTTCCCACAAAACATCTGTCAGTTTGCATTTGGGGCTTTAAAAACGGACCCGATTTACTCCAGGGTGATGAAAGCATTGTGATGATCGTTTACACAGTTACGATGCTGCAGCTGGTGTTGTTGGCAAAGCAACAGCAATTTGCTGTTTAAATGGAAAATTAGTTGTTTTCAATGGCAATTATTCTCACGGCTCCATCATCAAAATGCAATTTTTCACTGGGCAAATTGTCACGATCCATTACAGCCAATGATGTCCCCGACACCACTCCAGCTGTAGCTACGGCAACTTCTTATTGTTCCGCGGTGTTGCCCGGGAAACGAGGATTCCTGTTGAATCCACCAGTAACCTTGCAGACTCACAGAAAAAGACCCTCAGACCTGCCCCCGTTACTAAGCAATGTTGTCGTCTGAGCAACCTTGCTAGGTGAGCTGCGCAGTTCAGGCGCGGTCGCTGCGTCGCACGAGGGCGCTCCATGCGCAGGTGCCGCAGGCAGAGTCCAACCAATCAATGCAATGATGCAACACGAAGCAATAACAACAAAATACCGCAACAAAAAAAGAAGCAAAAACAAGGTAATAAATGCCTGGATTACGTTCAGCGTGAGTAAGCTTTCGCAGGTGGAGTCTGGTTTTGAGAGCAGAATTTCTGCCAATGTCTGTTGTTTTATGGGCTGTGTTTACATAGATCATATAAGAGTAGAGGAATGGCGATTAGCTCACTTGGACACAGCTGTAGCGCACTTGAGCTGTGCTGGGGTCTGGAGCCAGACCCAAGAGCACAGATCCAAACCTGGACAGAAAATGCATTCTTAAGTCGAAACTGAACATCAGGAAGGGGACACCGTGGCCGTATGGGTCGGGAAACTGGAGTTGGTCCCATAGGGGTTGGGGGTTCGAATCCCTTGCAGGGTGCCCCAACTGTGCCATCGAATGTTGTGCCCTCTTTGAAAATACAGCCTAAATCTCATTAACCCTGAAGTACAGGTTCTTTGGAATGCTTTTTAAAAATTCTAAAAAAGTCAGTGTTCTATAACTCTGTTGCTTTCAGTTACCAGCAGCAATTGTTGCATCAGCGTTGGAATGTTCAGTTAAGAACATTTCTAACTACATATTTGCGATCTGACACCCTAAAGGGTTAATTGTGAGGGTCTAACAGAATGGGTGGTCACAAGTGTACGAGCCACCTCCATGACCTCAGAATCGCTCAGCGCGTGCGTGCGGTCCAGTCTCTGTGTCACAACTGCCTCTAGAGCCCGTTGAATAGCCTACCCACAATGCCTCTGCGTGGGTTTCTGCTAGCCGGCGCCTAGCACACGCTGGCAAGAGAGGATTGCAAAGCGTGCTGCCGCTATGCCGTTCGCCCAGCAGGCTAAGCTAGCCGAGCCGGGTCTTGTTGTGCTGGAGGAGCGCTCTGCTAGCCCGGCTGGTACGGGCCGCCGCGCGGGCCGACGCTGCTGGCCAGTTATCCACTGCACCGCTGCCTCGTTTCGCTTTCACGAATCACCCCAACGACACACAGACGCGACGGCGAGGCAGCCGCAGCGGCAGGCACAGGTGGCGACGGCGGCCGTTAAAAAAAGAACTAACGCATCGTTCTATTGCCGTGGAAACGCCGACCGGCAGCCTCAATGGGCGAACCGTTAAAGAGACTTGAGTGATAGAGAGAAATAAAAGCTAAAACAGAGAGAGAGAGAGAGAGAGACAGACCCAGTCTGTCAGTGTCCCATTGGTATTCCGATGTAAATATATATTCAGGCAGAGGAAAGACAGGTGATTTTTAGGGCCCCCTGCGGCTCTCCCCTGCTCGCTCATTTAAGGAACTACGCCGGACGGCAGCCCAAAACTGGGCCTGTGCCGCAGGGCTGCGGCTCCACCGCGCTGACCAGACCCCTGGCAGGGCCCGGCGTGATGCCCGCATGGCATATAACCCTTTAAATGTGTGTGAGATCACAAATGTGTGATTGGAATGCTCTTAAATGGCTTAAATCACAATGGATTCATGGAGTTCTAGAACACCGACTTAGAATTCTGAAGAAAAAAAAAACATTCCGGAAAAAACCCCACTCTTCAAAGGGTTAAAAGTCAAGGTGAGGGGAAGATGTCCCCACAATCCTTTTTTTTTTTTTGGGGGGGGGGGTTGGTTGTGGTGAGGGGGGTCCCAAGGCTACCTGGACACCTTTCATTCCCTTTCTTAGATGTAATCTTACCTCCATTTCTCCTCTCTCTCCACTTCGCTCTTTCTCTCTGCGGTCTCTCTCTCTCTTTGTCTCCGTGAATCCCTCTCTATCTCTTTTTACCTCTAATCTCTCCCTTTCACTGCATCCCTGGAGATGCCATGCAATCCCACTCCTGCCCTCTGTGTCCTTCCATCTCTGTCCCCCCTCCCCCTCTCTCTGGCTGTCTCTCTCCCCTCGTCTCTCTCGCTCTCTCCCTCTCTCTCTCTCTCTCTCCCCGCTCTCTGGCTGTCTCTCTCTCTCCCCCCTCTCTCCTGTTTCTCACACACTACCTCTCAGATGACTCCGGTAATGAAATCCCATTAAAGCAACGGCGTTGTTGTTTAAGATTCTCTCTTCATTAAAAAAAAAAAACACTGTGGACATATGGATCTGCTTTTGCCGGTGATCGCGGCACTGGCAGGCACGCGGTGTTTCGGCGGGATGAACCCGACTGCCTCAGAGCCGCCGCCGGCAGCGGGGGGGGGGGGGGGGGGGGGGGGGGGGGGGGGGGGGGGGGGGGGGGGAGTGGGGGAGGGAGGGAGGGGCGGAGCGTAGCGTCGGTGGAAGTGCGTGGTAATTAGCCGCGCCGGGGGCTAGCGCTGCAGCAGGGAGTCCGCACTGCAGTGGTCGTACCTGCCGTTGTTACCCAACATAAAAAACCGCGCGCACGTGCACCCACACATGCACACACACACATGGTGCAGTGTACGCTAATCTTTACAGCCTCCCGGTGTGCCTGTTTGTGTATGAAGGAGGTGTGTGCGCAACTCCAAGAATCGCTAAACATGTGCACAGTCATGTATAATTACATAGTCGTGGTATATTTAAAGGTGTGTACGTGTATTGGCGCTTATATGTTTACAGTGCCCATTTGTGTATATACCAAATGTATGTGATTATGTGTATACACACATTCATGTGTGGGTATGTGTATGTGTGGGTACTTGCATATGTCTGTGTGTGTGTGCATACATGTATGCATATGCGTGTGTGTGTACATGTGTGTGTGCAAATATGTATTATGTATGTGGGTGCGCATGCACGTGTGCATGTGCACGTATATGTGTGTTCACGCATGCTTATGTGTGCGCATATATGTGTGTGTCTGCCCATGTGTGTGTGTGTGCGTGTGTGTCTGCCCGTGTGTGTATGTGTGTGTGTGTGTGTGTGCGTGTGTCTGCCCGTGTGTGTGTGTGTGCGCACGCGTGCGTGTGCGTGCGTGTCTGCCCGTGTGTGTGCGTGTGTGTCTGCCCGTGTGTGTGCGTGTGTGCGTGTGTGTCTGCCCGTGTGTGTGTGTGTGTGTGTGTGTGTGCGTGTGTGTCTGCCCGTGTGTGTGCGTGTGTGTGTGCGTGTGTGCGTGTGTGTCTGCCCGTGTGTGTGCGTGTGTGTCTGCCCATGTGTGTGCGTGTGTGTGTGTGTGTGTGCGTGTGTGTCTGCCCGTGTGTGTGTGTGTGTGCGTGTGTGTGTGCGCACGCGCGCGTGTGTGTGTGTGTGTGTGTGTGTGTGTTGAAGGGATCACTCCCCTGTCTGTGCCCATGGTTCAGTGGTTCTCCTCATTATCTTGACTTGGGTTCTGGCTCCCTGTGCTGAAGCAATGTCTCTGCTCCCCTGATTCTCATCTCTCTCCCTGTCTGTCTGTTTCCCTCTGTCTGTCTGTCTGTCTGATTCTCTCTCTCTGTCTGTCTATTTCCCTCTCTCCCTCTGTCTGTCTGTTTTGCCCTCTCTCTCTGTCCATTTCCCTCTCTCTGTCTGTCTGTCTGTCTGTCTGTCTGTTTCGCCCTCTCTCTCTGTCCATTTCCCTCTCTCTGTCTGTCTGTCTGTCTGTCTGTCTGTTTCGCCCTCTCTCTCTGTCCGTCTTGCTCTCTCTGTCTCTCTGTCTGTTTCACTCTTTCTCTCTCTCTTTCTGTCTGCAACCCCCCCCCCCCATCTCTCTCTCAGCAGGCTTTGCCCTGAGTGCATAAGATTTACCCACCAGGCACAGGAAGGAATAAAATTCCAGGTCCTGCATCACACTGAGAAACGGCAGGGCGGAATAATCCACCTCCCAGAAATCCACACCGCAACACGCAGATCTCTCGCGCAAAAAATAACCTGGTGCAATGTGTTATAACGGTTTCATATTGAATTATCATTATCGTCGTTGCCGAAATTTCGTAGAAGTTGCTGAAGGGCGCAGACTGCATCGATTAAGGAGGGGAGGGGTCGATGCGGAGGAGGGAGCGGAACACGCCAATCGACGCGCAGCGCACGCGGCGCACGCGCAGCGCCCATCGGCGTCCGACGCGGTGAACCGGATAACGAGCCGGGACACGGTTACCGGGGTCCGTTTACATTCCGCGTACGTTCGCCCGTTCGCACGCGTGATTTTCGAGCCGGACCCTCTCCAAAAAAAAAAGAGCCGCCGTTTTCCCACCACCAGCACCGCCGCCACCGCCGCGTTTTTTGTTTTTTTATTTTTTATTTTTTCACGGTCACGTCGACCGCGTCCACCCCCAGCGGCCGGAGATAAGACACGGCCGCAGCTTTATCTCCGAAGGCTTTTTTTTTAGGCGACATCAAATTCCGTATAATTCAACAGCTGGAAGGGGGGCCACTTTCGGGAGATTGCGCGCGCGGAATAAATTGCTTTTCTGCGAAAAAGAAAAAAAAGGAAGAAAAAAAAGAAATATATTTTTTTATTCTTTTTTATTCTTTTTTCACGCGCTTCTTCTCCAGAGGTGTCAGCGGCGGCGAGCGGCCAGGGCAGCCGCGTACGTTTCCCCCCGCCGAGGGGGAAGCAGAGACGCACAAGATCCAGATAACGAACACCGGGGGGAGATAGAGGGAGAGAGGGAGAGAGGGAGGGGGGGAGAGAGGGAGAGAGAGGGAGAGAGGGAGAGAGGGAAAATGTCACGGACCTCACGCTCGGCGTGTTATTAGCTTAATGATCCATTCCAGGATCCAGGGAAGAAGAAGAAGAAGAAGAAGAAGAAGAATCAGCTCCTAAATCAGGCGCCCCGTGATCCGTCTCACATTCTCCTGTACATAAAATCCATCATGGCCGTCGGCCAGAAAATATGCATGTATCCACGCAGCGGCAGCGCAGTCTGAAATACTAACGTAGTTGGGCCTGCGTAGAGGGAGGCGGGCATTCACAACTGGGTGTGACGGTTCAGCCAGGAGAAACGGGCGAGCTGGGATACGACTGTATGGCGACTGTGTGGGCCTGCCCTGGCCCACCCGTGCCGACGCCAGCGCTGTGCGGCGTGATGAATATTAATTCAGCGGACACGCATGGATTAGCGGCTGAAGCAGGGCAAGAACGGTTGTCAGGGAAACTGAGGAGGGTTGCTGGTTCGAGTCTAAAGGATTGGGGGCTTCTCTGCTGTTGCGCCGACAAGCAAGCGACATAACCTGAGTTTCTCTAGTACGCACCCCAACAGTATACATGAACAACAGTGTTTAAAAAAAAGAGAACAGGAACTCCCCCCCACCCCCCCTCCCAAAAAAAAACAAAATCCAATCCAAAAAGCCCCTGCACCCCACTATGCACCACCCACCCCACCCCCCCCACCCCGCCCATGCTTGAGGCTCGATTACCTGGAAGGTATTCAACACCATCCATTACCCGCTTATTCTGTCCCCCAACATACAGAGGCCCGCCTCAAATAATTTAAGGAGAACTGAGGAGAGTCCTCCAGGGAACTGTGTTCCTCTTCTCCCGGCATTCCGAGTGAACGTTCCGCAGGCTCCGGTCACGCTCCATCGTTCCTCCTTAACAAGCCTGCCGGGACCTGCCCCCCCCCTTCCCCCCACCCCACCCCCATGTTCCCTCAAAATGAGGCTCGAGCAGAGACAATCTGTGTCACGTTCTCCCTGACCGGATTGCCCTCCTCCTCCCTTTCTCTCTCTCTCTCTCTCTCTCTCTCTCTCTATCTGTCTGTCTGTATCTCTCTCTGTAGTCAGGGAGTACGTGATGGGAATGGGGGTGAGGGCATATTCCCTCTGGGGGCGGGGTGGCGGGGGGGGGGGGGGCGTCTTGGGCGATGACATGAGAAACGACTGTGACAGCTTTAACAGGCAGGGGAGACAGCTCTGCAACGACTTGCAAAGATGGCTTCCGTCGCACTACTCCTAGTGTAGTAATGATGGTCAGGGAACTAGACTTGGTTTGATTCCCGGTTAGGACACTGCCATTGTACCCTTCAGCCAGGTGCTTAACCTTAATTGCTTCGGTAAACATCCAGCTGTTTAAGTGGGTTCCATCTTAAACAAATGCAAAAGCTGTGTAATTCGCTCTGGATTTCAGCATCTGCTGAATTCCAGTACAACACCTCCACAGAGCAGCAACAGCCCTCAGTGGGCGGGGGGGGGGGCACCTGCCGAAACGAACGATTTCATTTTCTTATTCCTTACCCCCCGCCCCGCCCCGCCCTGCCCCGCCCCGCCCCGCCCCGTCCCTGAGGGATGTCACCAAACCTTGAGACGCCTCTTCCTGGCGGTCGGTTTGACTTGCGATTCGCAGTCAAATCACGCATGCTTAAAATTTTTTTACATTTTTTTTTGTACCCCCCGCTCAAAATCCTCCGCTCTCTAATTGCTCCCATCTGTGGCCACCCCTCCCTCTCCCCCCTCCCCTCGAAGCAGCACGTTATGTCATTACGCTCAAGTGCTTTCACAGCAGCGTCGACAGAATGTGCTACAAGCGATCGAGTAAACCGCGGACTCTGACCCCCCCCACCCCCCCCCACAAAACCCCCCATATCTGTTCACGCAGCTGGAAAGCCAGGGAGGCCGTTTCTTGATGAGGCGGATTTTGAAATCCGTCGGTGGTGTGAAATCTCCTCTGAGGTGCCGGCAACAGCAAGCTCTGCTTTGAAGGGAAGTTGGCTTTGTCGACAAGCTCATTCTGAAAAGAAAAGGTTTCTTTTCTTCTTCTTCAAAAATACACCTGAGCTTAACACCCTCTAAAATGAGAGTCCTGTCTTTAATTTTTTTTTTTTTCCCGCAAAAATGGACTGTGTCCAATGGTGGTACTAGACCAAAGCTATTCTCTGAACGCTTTTGCTGTAACATTACGCCATTGATTTGCGTATCAGACACATCTGGGGCTTCTCTTATGTTTGCGCCAGCTGGGTAACCTTGGTAACCCTAACTTCCTTCCTGTCAAGTGGAGTCATGGGAACGGAAGGATGCTGGGTGGATGTGTACATCTTGGAAGGAATGTGCCCTCTTCCAAGTTGACACAGGATGTTGCTGTGAGGGTGGCCTGGCGTGCAGTGAGTAGCGATCACGGCACGAAGGTTCCGAGTTTGAATCTCGACTGTGTGGTGTTTGCGTGTTCTCCCTGTGTCCGCGTGGGTTTCCTCCAGGTACAGGTACGGTTTCCTCACACGGTCCAAGGATATGCGGCTCAGGTCAACTTGAGAGTCTAACCTGAACCTTGGGGTATAAATGTGTGGTTGAACGGTGTGTGTGGGGCCTGCGATGGATTGGCAACCTGTCCAGGGTTTAATCCTGCCTTTCACCCCCCTGCACCCCCCCCGTGACCCTGACCAGGGGAAAGTGGTTTATAAAGCTGATGGATGTATCGACGTTGCAGTGATGGGAATGGGCCTTCGGTTTTGACGGGGAATTCCAAAATGCGGGAAGAAAGAATTTTTAAAAAGAGCCACAGACCTGAATATTCCAAATTTTCCAGTGCAGGTGGACACTTTACAAAGGGGGGGCTGGTAGTTTATTATTTAGTAACAAATCATGGGGGGGGGGGGGGGGGGGGTGTCTAAGTTTGGCACGCGACTCACCACGACAAGCTGAGAAACCAGCGCTTCGTCGAGTCGGCTAGGAGCCTCTTACGATTGTCTGCAGTCTCCCACCCACAGAGCCGGCTCTATCTCTGGGCGGGGGGGGTGGGGGGGGGGTGGGGGGGGGGGGGCAGGAGTTTGGAGAGGGGGGTTTAAAAGCCCAATCACGGAAGCACTTTTCCAGACCAGCCCCTGACTGGGGGGGGTTTGAAAGCAGAACAAAGAGCGGGGCGGCAGCACCAGCTGTGAGCAGGTGCGGCGGGCTTTGGCGAAGCCTGCTGTTAATGACATTCTGCTCTTTCTGCTGCACCCCCCCCAAACTGCACCACTCCACCCCCCCCCCCCCCCACCCCCACTGCCCACTACCCCACTAAAGAGGCCTCCTAACGCCTCTAACTGACAGCCCGGGGGCCGGGTTGGGAAATTCCACGTCGTTCCGCTGTTCGCTTCTCGCCAAGTTACACACAACCGATGCCGACGTTCCCAGAGTTCCCGGCGGACGGAGCGCACCTGCCGGGCCTCGGACTCGGCTGCGAACCACGGAGAGAGAGAGAGAGAACCGGGCTCCAGGAGAACGGCGGACCTGCGAAAGCTACGCCCCAACGGACTCTGCGCTACATTCTGAGGCTACAGCGCAGTTCGCTGGTTGGGTGTCACAGAGTCACACTCAGACTCGGGTAGCATGGTTAGCGACTAGCGTTTCCTTAAGCCATACTCTGAGGTTCGCAGAGCTAGCAGTTAGCGCTTCATTGAGTCACACTCTGAGGTTCGCAGCATTAGCAGACAGCGGTTAGCACGTAACTGACTCGCACTCAGACTCGGGTAGCATGGTTAGCGACTAGCGCTTCCTTAAGCCATGCCCTGAGGTTCGCAGAGCTAGCGGTTAGCACTTAATTGAGTCACACTCTGAGGTTCGCAGCGTTAGCAGACAGTGGTTAGCACGTAACTGACTCGCACTCAGACTCGGGTAGCATGGTTAGCGACTAGCGCTTCCTTAAGCCATGCTCTGAGGTTCGCAGAGCTAGTGGTTAGCGCTTCATTGAGTCACAGTCAGACTCGGGTAGCATGGTTAGCGACTAGCGCTTCCTTAAGCCATGCTCTGAGGTTCACAGAGCTAGCGATTAGCGCTTCATTGAGTCGCACTCCAGAGTTTGACGGAAGCTAATGTTTCGGTGGCTCACGCTCGGAGGTTGCCAGGATACCTGAGTCCCGGAATACGGACCTCGGCTTTGATCAAGACTAATTCAACGAAGAGGATGCCGTTGAAAATTTATGAATTGAAATCACGG
>NC_049206.1:4931559-4984059 GCF_013347855.1 Anguilla anguilla
TTTGTAAAAATGCCAACAGGGAGCTCCACATAAACGCACACCTCCACAGACAAACGCACTTCCAGCGCTCGCCACTGGCTACGTTCACATATAAAAGGACCTGCTCTGAGTCGCGTCCGGACTGCAGTGACCTGCCTGATGTGATTTAAACGCCACTTTTGCCCCGCGGTGTTCGCGGGGAGTGTAAGCACCCAATGCCTGCCCCACCGGAGAATGAGAGATACTGCGGTGCTGCAGATGTTTTACGGGGAGTGTAAGGACCCAATGCCTGCTCCACCAGAGAGTGAGAGATACTGCGGTGCTGCAGATGTTTTACGGGGAGTGTAAGGACCCAATGCCTGCTCCACCGGAGAATGGGAGATACTGCGCTGCTGCAGGTGTTTTACGGGGAGTGTAAGGACCCAATGCCCGCTCCACCGGAGAATGGGAGATACTGCGCTGCTGCAGGTGTTTTACGGGGAGTGTAAGCACCCAATGCCTGCCCCACCGGAGAATGAGAGATACTGCGGTGCTGCAGGTGTTTTACTGGCTTCCTCAACGGGCACTGTTTTGGGTGTGTGTGTGTGTGTGTGAGAATGAGTATGAACGTGTGTGTGTGTGTGTGTGTGTGAAGGAGTGTGTGTGCATTTGTGTGTGCATTTGTGTGTGCATACACGCACGTGTGTGTCTGTGCGTTTGAGAAGGAGTGTGTGAGCATTTGTGTGTGTGTGTGTGCGTGCATGCATGTGTGTCTGTGTGTTTGAGTGTGTGTGTGTGTGCATGCATGTGTGTCTGTGTGTTTGAGTGTGTGTGTGTGTGTGTGTGAGTGTGAGTGTGTGTGCGTCTGTGTGTGTCTGAGAAGGTGTGTGTGTGTGTGAGTGTGGGTGTGTGCGTCTGTGTGTGTCTGAGAAGGTGTGTGTGTGTGTGCGTCTGTGTGTGTCTGAGAAGGTGTGTGTGTGCGTCTGTGTGTGTCTGAGAAGGTGTGTGTGTGTGTGTGCGTTTGCGCATGCATACACTGGTATGCGCGTACGTGTTCCTCTGAATCTCTGAGGCGTAGTGATCCCGGGGGGGGGCCTGGCTCAGACAGAGTAAACAGGCTGTGCACACAGGGGCGGAGGGACACGAGAGGAACAGTGCGGCGTGATGCGCCTCTGCAGAGCTACAGACTCCAGCCAGAGATCTCTCCCTATCTCTCCCTCTCTCTCTCCCTCTGTCTCTGTCTCTAATGCTCTCTCTCTCTACTCTGTCTCTGTCTCTCCCTCTCTCTCTCTCTCTCTCCCTCTGTCTCTGTCTCTAAGGCTCTCTCTCTCTACTCTGTCTCTGTCTCTAACGCTCTCTCACTCTCTTCTTTTCTGTCTCTAACTCTCTATCGTTCTCTCTCTCTCTCTCTCTCTTTCCCTGTCTCTGTCTCTAATGTTTTCTCCCTCTTTCTCTCCTCTCCCTCTCTCCCTTAGTCTCTAATGCTCTCTCGCACGCTCTGTCTCTAACTCTGTCTCTCTCTCTTTTTCTGTCTCTAACTCTCTCTCGTTCTCTCTGTCTCTAACGCTCTCTCTCTCTCTCTTTCCCTCTGTCTCTAACTTTCTCTCTCCCTCTGTCTCTAACTCTCTCTCTCTCTCTCTTTCTTTCTCTCCCCGATGGTGCTGATATGGGGTATTTGGAACAGGGCCCATGGGAGGTGATGTGTGAGTGTGTGTTTGAGTGTGTGTGAGTGTGTGTGTGTGTGTGCATGCGGAACAGCTGCCCCAGCTAGGAGAGAGTGACAATGGGTGGCAGTGTAGTATAATAGGTAAGGAGTTGGTCATGTAACCTAAAGGTCGCTGGTTCGATTCCCAGGTAGGACACTGCCGTTGTACCCTTGAGTGAGACACTTAACCTGCATTGTCCCCAGTATATATCCAGCAGTATATGTGGATGCAGTGTAAATGCTGTGTAAAGACTTGTGCAAGTCGCTCTGGATAAGGGCGTCTGCTAAGTGCCTGTAAAGTAATGTAATGTAATGTAAAAGGACAACGTCATGTGTCTGTTTGAACCTAGGGCTGCAAGAGTGACACTGTGTGTGTGTGAGAGAGAGTGTGTGTGTGTGTGTGAGGGAGAGAGTGTGTGTATGTGTGTGTGTGTGTGTGAGAGAGAGAGCGTTTGTGTGTGTGTGTGTGTTTGTGTGTGTGTGTGTGTGAGAGAGAGAGCGTGTGTATGTGTGTATGTGTGTGTGTGTGTGTGTGTGTGGGCGGGGAGGATTCACAGAAACTCAAGGGCCAGATCTGCAGCGGTTAGAAGGGCTCCCGGTGCAGCGGTTAGAAGGGCTCCTGGTGCAGTGGGTAGAAGGGCTCCTGGTGCAGTGGGTAGAAGGGCTCCTGGTGCAGTGGGTAGAAGGGCTCCTGGTGCAGTGGGTAGAAGGGCTCCTGGTGCAGTGGGTAGAAGGGCTCCCGGTGCAGTGGGTAGAAGGGCTCCCGGTGCAGCGGTTAGAAGGGCTCCCAGTGCAGCGGTTAGAAGGGCTCCTGGTGCAGTGGGTAGAAGGGCTCCCGGTGCAGTGGGTAGAAGGTCTCCTGGTGCAGCGGTTAGAAGGGCTCCCGGTGCAGCGGTTAGAAGGGCTCCTGGTGCAGTGGGTAGAAGGGCTCCTGGTGCAGCGGTTAGAAGGGCTCCTGGTGCGACCGGTCTGGGGTTCGAGTCGAGGTTACGGACGAGCAGAATCTTAACGCAAATATAACTCTGGAGAGATGGACTGCTGTACACTCACACACGCATGTGCCCACACACACACCTGCAGCTTGTGCCCCACACACACACCTGCAGCTTGTGCCCCACACACACACCTGCAACTTGTGCCCACACACACACCTGCAGCTTGTGCCCACACACACACCTGCAGCTTGTGCCCCACACACACACCTGCAGCTTGTGCCCACACACACACCTGCAACTTGTGCCCACACACACACCTGCAGCTTGTGCCCCACACACACACCTGCAGCCTGTGCCCCACACACACAAAAATATATACATTGACATTTTCCTATCCTCATTAGAAAGGTATATATGGGAAACAGCTGTATTGACGGGCAGAGAGGAAATGTGTGGGTGAGAGTGTGTGCATGAGCCAGAGAGAGAGAGAGAGAGAGAGAGAGAGAGAGACACACACACACACACACCAAACATCACTTACTGCCATAATCTATAAATTTAATCTATAATCTACATACTTTTATTGTGTAACCTTTGCTTTGGCAACACAAGCACCTATTATTTGTTCATGCCAATAAAGCACTTTGAAATTGATACTAAAAATTGAGAGAGATGAAGAGACAGATAGGGAGAGAGAGAGAGAGAGGGAAAGGGAGAGAGAGGGAGAGAGAGAGGGAGAGGGAGAGCGAGACAGAGAGAGAGGGAGAGAGAGAGGGAGAGGGAGAGCGAGACAGAGTGAGAGACAGAGAGAGAGATACACGGAGAGAGAGAGCAAAGGAAAGAGGTAGCAAAGGAGGAATAGAGGGCACAAAGAGGCGGCAGGGTAAAGAGAGGTAAAAGAGAAAGAGAGAGAGAGCAAAGGAAAAGAGGTAGCAAAGGAGGAATAGAGGGCGTAGAGAGGCGGCAGGGAAAAGAGAGGAGAACGAGAGAGGGAGCGTGAGGAGAGATGCTGGGCGAGAGATAAAAGAATAAGGGCCGGTGCTTCCAGGCTGAAGGGTTTTATAGAGAAGCACAGGACCCCACACTGCCTGCAGAGGACCTCACACAGGACCCCACACTGCCTCCCTGCGGCACTTAACCACACACCTGCGCAGGCAGCCCGGGACGCTGGGGCTAAACATTACCCTACAGGCAGTGGGCAGCCGCTCTTATCCAGAGCAATTTACACAGCTTCTACACAGCATTTACACTGCATCCATTTACACCGCTGGTGTATGTGTACCTCGCTGGAGGGTACAATACCAGTGTCCTACCCAGGAATATCCCGTTCAGCTTCACGCCAGTGTCCTACCCGGGGTTCGAACCTGCGCCCTTTAGGTTACAAGACCAGCTCCTTACCCATTACACTGCGCTGCCGCCCCCCCTCCGTTACACACCCTGGAGCCTCGGCAGTGCCGCTTACTTACCTGCAAGCCGACACACACCTGATATACACCTGATATACACCGCTTTTTCACCTGTCTGGAACGCCATACATGAATAAAACACGAGCGTAAAGCGATGCTGCTCGTTCTGCATGAAACTTATTTCCATGACGACGTACACAATCACACAGGCCCGTGCGGGTGCTGGCCTGCCTCGGCTGAGGGGGTCCGGTGGTCCGGCGCGAAGGCTCCAACCTTCGAAAGTGTGGAGCGGAACACAGACGGCCATTTTGTAACAAAGCTAATAAAGTTGGTTCGAAAATCCGGAATGCTAGAACCTTAAAACTAAGTGGTAATACCAGGGAAATAGAATCTGTTTTTTGTCGTTCCTGAGATGTCCTTTTTTTTTTTTTTTTTTTTTTTTGGAGAAGCGAAGACTTACGCACGACACCAGCGATAACTAACAACAGCTGCCTCGTTTAATGGCAAAGGCTGGATTTTTTTTTTGCCCTTTAAAGTTGGCCAGGGTTCCTGCAGTTCGCAGTGCGCTAGCCCTTCCACTGAATCACCAGGCTCACTCATAGTCCCCCCCCCCCCCCCCCCCACGGCTACCCTGCGGCCCTCGTGTCTGATTTGGTGGCAGCTTCCCCATCACGCTGAAACAGTGCCGGGGGAAACAAACAGTCCCTGTCTGGCAGGCGAACGCGTTGGGCGGTGGGGTGGGGTGGGGCGGCGGTGGGGCGGGGGGGGGAGCACAGTCACCGTGGCGACTTTGTCAGGTGACCTCGGCAGATGCGCGGCGCCTGCCGAAATGGGGACGGGTGAGGGAGACGGAAAATCAAAAAAAAAAAAAAAATGGCGTTAGAAAATGAGCACGCGTTGACTTCCCCTGTTCTCGCCGCGCAGGACCCCGCGATCGCTCGACCGCTCAGGGAGGAGCGGACGCGCCCGCGGGACCTCAAACTCAAATCCCGGAAGGGCTGCCGGGGGTCCTGCCGGCAACAGGCGCGTTCCCGCACTCTAAGCGCTTAATCCAAGTCACTGATTGGCTGAGGAGTCCGTCAAGTCACTGATTGGCTAAGGAGTCCGAACACCTTGTTCGCCAAAGTGCCTGAACGGGCCGCCCATCGAAAGGAAGTCGAAAAAAAAAACAAAAAAACCACTGGGGACCGGGGCCCTCTTGGACCGGAGTTTGACACCCCCCTGGGCACAGGAACTGGCCCCCTGTCTGCTGTGAACTCTGACGAAAGGAGTGAAAGTAAAAGTAAAAATCTGACACATCTCATCGCACTACGTTTATACGGCAGACGCTTTCATCCAAAGCGACGGACAATAAGCGCACACCAAAGGTCACTGGAACGACTACAAAGCACAGGTCCGATAAGGTGCAATACCCATTATGTAACAGTAATGCACAGCCACGGACGCATTGGGTCCCGGTTCACACAGTGAACATTGCTCTCAGGTGACCTGTGCCAGGTCAAACTAGGAGGCACTAGTCTGTGCAGCAGACTCGAGCACAAACAGACTCCTGTAACAGGCTGTCGGCATTCTGCTTCATCTACCACTCCCCCCCCCCCCCCCCCCCAAGTCCGGTTCACAATTTCAACCACGCCCCGCCCCCCCACCCACCCTCCCCTCAGCCCAGACCATGACCACAGTTTATACTACACCATTAACAAAGTCTAACGGCTAACCTTACCCCAGCCGCAACACGCCATACTGCCACAGGTGACCTCCAAACCTGGGGGGACACTATGACCCAGTCAACAGGACGTTCTGATTGGACGAACCTGAGCCACCTCGGTCACGCAGCGCTCTGACTGGCTGTACAGTACGGTTCGGCTTCCCAGCAAGCCACGAGTCTCCGCTAACCGTGCTTTATTTATTAGGTAATTAACAACTTTAACATTACCATGCCCCGCTTGGTAACAAAATTTGTTCCTAACAACTGGAGTGACTGAAATGATGTAATTCGGTCCTGTTCCGTGCCGTACGCTGTGATTGGGAAAAACGCTGAACAATTAAATTGCATAATTTGTTGTGAGCCACATGAAGGTCAACACTATTAGCACTCGATACACTTTATAATAATGTGTGAACTTTAAAAGCGGGCATAAAACTGCAACAATATAGTTCTAACGCTACCAAAACACAGGTGGAGATAACTTCCCAAGCAATACACCTGTCACCTGCCTAGGAGCTGCCCCCCCCCCCCCCCAGCGCCTTCTCCCCACCTCATCTCGTACTCGCACTCCCCCGAATCCCTGCCCACGCTCCCTCCTTGCTTTTCCTCTAAGCCCCCCCCCCCCTTCCCCCCACCCCGTATTTAAGGTCATTTCACGGGACCGTGACAAATCAAGCCCCCCCCTGGCCAGGCTCACTAGTGAGGCCGGGTCAGGCCCCAGATCATCGGGGGGGGTCAGCCATAATTACACTCCTAATAAGCACTCGGGTAATCTGGCCCAGTGAACCGTCCTCGCAAACAGCAATGCACCTCATCACGTCGCTAATTTGCTCAGCTGAGGGCTAGCCAGCGGCACTCCTTAAAAAGACAGCTCACGTTTTTTTTTCATAGGTTTCATTTTTTTTTTTATAGCTGACTGCTGACTGGAGAGAGAGAGGGAGAGAGAGAGAGAGAGAGAGAGTTGGGTTAGGCGCTCAGCTCAAGGACACAACCGCCGTCCCTCCTCGTTGCAAGGGCACTCCCTCAACCGTGACGCGGCGAGGTCCTCGCCACCGCCTCCCTTAACCCTTCGAGCGACCGCGAGATCACAGATACGTGATCAGAATGTTCTCAGCCGAACATTCTGACGCTGATGTAACAATCGCTGCTGGTGACTAAAAAAACAATGCAAGTCAGAGTTCTAGAACACTGACTTAGAATGTGGAAAAAAAACATTCCAAAAAAAAAAAAAACCGTACTCTTCAAAGGGTTCAATTCCGGGTTCTTTTCTATATATACCAGAAGTAGGATAAATATATAGAGAGGAGATACTCCCTCTCCCCTCCCCCCGCACACACACACCCAGTAAAAACAAAAGACACAAGCATCTATTTTCCCATTGTTCGGGCGGCGACACATTCCGAGCAGGGCTGTTTGGCCTAAATGGGATTAGCGTACAGTAAACACTCCATCTGAGCTCCTCCTTTACAGATTGCTCCCCCCTCGTTTGCCATTTCGCTCTGCGGCGTCGCGCAATGGCGTCCCGCCGAGCGGAGACAGAGGTGGAGACGCCATTATTTTATATCCCGTTTTTACGGCCAAGCGCCAGACGTCGCTATCGGTAGCTGTAGGCGGCTTTAGGCTCTGCGTTAGCGAACGCAATTGGTCACTATGGGCGGCTTTAGGCTCTGCGTTAGCGAACGTTATCGGTCGCTATGGGCGGCTTTAGCCTCAGCGTTAGCGAACGCTATCGGTCGCTATGTGCAGCTTTAGCCTCAGCGTTAGCGAACGCTATCGGTCGCTATAGGTGGCTTTAGCCTCAGCGTTAGCGAACGCTATCGGTCGCTATGGGCGGCTTTAGGCTCAGCGTTAGCGAACGTCATCAGTCACTATAGGTGGCTTTAGCCTCAGCGTTAGCGAATGCTATCGGTCGCTATGTGCAGCTTTAGCCTCAGCGTTAGCGAACGCTATCAGTCGCTATGTGCAGCTTTAGCCTCAGCGTTAGTGAATGCTATCGGTCGCTATGTGCAGCTTTAGCCTCAGCGTTAGCGAACGCTATCGGTCGCTATGTGCAGCTTTAGCCTCAGCGTTAGTGAATGCTATCGGTCGCTATGTGCAGCTTTAGCCTCAGCGTTAGCGAATGCTATCGGTTGCTATGGGCGGCTTTAGCCTTTAGCGCTGGCAAACGATAGCAGAGGATTGCAGGGATGTCAGGTCATCGCGTAGAATGAACAGCATTTTGTTGCAGTCACCCACAGCCAGGTATGGCTGGAAACAGGATACTCAGGTGTGGAGCTTATCTCTAAATGAGTGGGATCCTTTTCTCATCGTCACACTCTCCACAGACAGGAATCAGCCATCGGACATTTACAGCATATTAATACTGTTATCACCTGTGAATTAGATTTTGTGAGGAGTTGTAATTTTCCGTTGCGTTGGTGTTGAGCCAGATTAGCGAGAGGCCATTTAGAGCTAAGTGTTTTTATCTTATGTTCAACAGACACCCTTATCCACAACGATTTAAATGGCTTAAATTTTTCAACACACACACACACACACACACACACACACACACAAAATCCATTTATACAGCCAGATATTTTTTTACTGAAGCAATTCAGGTTAAATACAACGCACAACGGTGCGATGCTGTGCCCCTCCTGGGAATAAAACCTGCAACCACTGAGTTTTTACAAGCACCCGGTCCACAATTCACAAGCTTATTTCACTACAATGCTGCCTAAAGCTATGCTAGCATACACCCCCGCCGGCATTCTTACCGGCCTCAGACATGCACTGGGTGGCACAGTCTATACACACACACATCTTGGTCCAAACTAGCAGGCCTCTAAACTAGCAGGCCTCTATGCCTATTCTTACTTTGCAGCGTATTTGTTTAGCAGCGTCAGACCAAAACTGCCGGGTCAGTCTGGTCTCTGATGGACTCACTGGCCCGATTCCAGCCAGGCCTTGCGGCACCATCAAACGCTTCTGACGAATAACGACGATGACCGCTCGGGCCTCCCCCAAAGGACCCTTCGACGATTTTTTCGGCAAACTGGCGACGAGCATCGCGGCTTCTCCTCGAGGCTCAGGTGTAGGTGCGTTTTGAGAGCTTTGAATTGCAGGACTCCGAACACAAGTTTTCAGACATCTGGCTCGACATTCTTTGAATGCTACGTCGTTACATTGATTTGCTGCATCGCATTGCGTTCTGTGGCATTGTACTGCATCAAAACCAGCCACGCTTCACTATTTGACAAATCGTTCAATGGAGTTTTACGTTGTTTGCTTTTCTTCTTGTGATTTGTATTGTTGTCATTGTGCCTGCACTGGCACAAGGGGGTTTGTATTTTAGATTTTTTTTTTTCTTTTTTCGTTTCTGTTAAAAAAATAAATAAAAATGAAATAAGGGGCAGACTGTCCCGCACTCCCGTAAAACAAATTGTTACTCCTTCTTCCTTCTTGATATAAGTTTGTTTTCTGAGCATATCTTCACTCTCTTTTAGTCCAGAGTCCGCCCCTTTTATGGACAATAAAACATCCAGGACAAACTCTGCAAAAGTGAATCATTAACAGGAAAACGATACGTTCGTAACTGAACATTCTAATGCTGATGTCACAGTCACTACTGGGGACTGAAAGCAGTGGAGTTCTAGAACACTGACTTTAGAATTAAAAAAAAAAAACCCACACACATCAGAGCACCCAGTGCAACGATGGGAACTTTTGTAAAAAAATAAATAAATAAAATGAAACCTTTGGAAAGACTTCTG
The DNA here is from genome assembly GCF_013347855.1 of Anguilla anguilla. Lineage (NCBI taxonomy): Eukaryota > Metazoa > Chordata > Actinopteri > Anguilliformes > Anguillidae > Anguilla > Anguilla anguilla. The sequence goes on from NC_049206.1 coordinate 4,941,024, forward strand.
AGAGCTGCACTGTGAATTTATAAGTCAGCTTTGCAAATACCACCTACCTGTTCGCGGAATGTCACATCAAACAAAATACAAAAAAAACCCTGACTCCTGTAAAGGTGACAGAAGCAGTGTGAGCAAGCTGGTATTTTATTTTTTTTTTCCAGGGGAAAATGTTGGCGGTGTGCTTGAATGTGATTTTAAAAATTCAATTCCACTGTCAAACAGCAAAATTCTCCCCCTGTGGAGATTTCCCCTGTGGTTAAAACCTGTCTAGCCAATCACGACTCACGGACGAGTGGAGAAAAGCTCAGAGAGCCGCGGGTCCCATCTTATGTCTGATCACCGATTGGTCAAGTGAGTGATTCAGACCGTGAGCTCTGTCTTCCTGATGCTAATTGAAAAGGGTCGGGGGTGGGGGTGGTGGCGGGGGGGGGGGGGGGGGGGTGGGGGGGGGGGGCAGGCAGTGATCCAAGCGGGATTGGAACGGCGAACAGCCGCGCACTCTCTCAACCCAGCTCCACCAATCAGATGCGATGGGAGGGACTGACCTGTGGACTGCCTTGTTGAGTGCACCCCAGAGAGCAGCCGGGGGGGGGGGTTGGTGGGGGCGCGTGCGGCATTCCGTCGGCATGGAAACACGCTAACCGCTAACTCCCCGGCAGGCGTGAGAGAGATGGCGGCTCGTTAAAGAACTTGGCGGCGGGCAGCCTGAATTAAACGTGCTGAGTGGCGGACAGGCATTGGACGATGGGGGGGGGGGGGGGGGGGGAGGCGGAGCAGAAGGTAGACTTTCTAAGACCAGCCTTCCCACAAGCATGATGGACAAAGAGGAGGAAAAAGAAAAAGGGATAAGTCAAGACGCTGAAGCGTGAAGGGCGAGATTCACATCCCGTCCAAGACCTCGTCTCAAACCACGTTCTAAACCTCATCCCAGAATGCATTGCAGACCATGTCCCAGGATTCCTTCCAGATCACATCTGACACCGCATCCCAAACTACATCTCCGCATTTCCCGACCGCATCCTCGACCAGGGGGCTCTCCAACTCTCTCTTTAATCTCCAACTGCAGTCCTGGAAGGCTGTACTCTCTGCCCGTTTGTGTGATTTCCCTTCGATCAGCAGCCAAAATTAGACCTTCCCAATAAAAGGCTTCAATTAAGCACGTACCAGCAGGAACACATACAAACAAAAAAAAAAGCCTCCGAGATTTGAGTTTGAGATCCCAAGCCCCCCCAGAGTGCACTCCAAGACCCGTTCCTGGAGTGAGGCACGGAAGCGCACCCCGTGGCTAAAAACCTGGCAAACCCAGCTACCCTAAAGAGAACAAAACCCACCCGGTGATCTGATCTGACGAGGATGTGGCTTGAATACACTCCGTTTAAACACAATACATTTAAACCAAGCCGCTTTCGAAAACCCCATCGGCACGACACGTCTCTCAACAGGCGCTGAAGTCTCAATATGTACCTGTGTCCTGTGAGAAAAGAGTTTGTCAGGGCAGGTGGTTCTCGAGACTGCTCCTGGGGAACCCTGGTTTTTGTTTACGGCCAAACTCTAGCTCAGCTAAGGCCGTCGAAAGTGTGCGTTTTAAGTTCCTTCATAATTTTTACTTAAACTTATAAACACAACGCAGGTTTTGGCACATTGTCATGTCTGTCTTTTTAATTCTTCATTACCGACCAAATGGTTAGTTTTAGTGGCCGTGTGCTCTCTCCTCCACCAAATAGGAGTCTAGTGATTCATTGTGGTCTTTAATTTGATCAGTTAAAACAAATAATTTCCCCCTCTTTTTATGTATTTGTTTGCAATAGAGCACAATGGGCACAGTGTGAATATGGGACTTTTATTCTTCATGGCGCGCATAGCTATTTCTGACATAATGTGGCTTGAGAGGGTAAATAATCCCTCAAAAAACACGAAAAAGCTTCTAATTAAGAAAAATGAACAGCTTGTTTCAAATTCGGGGGATTGCAAACTGTGGTTGGAACGAAAAACCCGGCGTACACAGGAGGGTCGCCAGAAACGAGTCTGGGAACCGCCGCCGTTAAAAAACGACATAATTAGCGCGCGTGTAGCTCAGAGATAAAAATAAGAGATTCCCCCACAATCCCCCACACCCCCCTCCCCATCCCCCGCCCCTCCGCGCCCAAACGCCATGTAAAAATGGCCTGCGTTCATGACAGGAGCAAAAAAAGAAATACATGCTAGAGAAATGGTGGGGGCACCAATGTACCCCAAGGGGGTGGGGGGGTGGGGGTGGGTTTGGTGGGGTACATGGCCTTCAGCCGCACGGATCTTCGGGAGTGCACAGCGGTGCCGCTGACGCCGAAGAGGGGCGCCAGATCCCGGCGAAAAGAAAAACAAAAAGGGGATTCCCAGAAGGCACTGGGAAGGCCCTCCGAGTGTTCAGGGGAAGGACAAACAAACGGAGAGGAAAATAAAAACAATGCGGTGCAAACAAACAAACAAAAACAAAAAAAAAACGCAAATTGCAAAATAACTCCCACACCTCTAAAAGCTGGAGGAAACACCAGTTCCCAGAGTCACAGAAGCCAAGCTGGAGCCTCATCCTCCCCCCCCACCCACCCCCCATAATAATAATACCCCCCCCAACCCGCCAACCCGCCAACCCATCTGTAAAACACAGCTCAGTTTGCCCACACAGGAATCTGCATCCATTCAGAAGAGAAGCAGAAATGAACGCTGTTCCTGCTCTCCTCAGCGCTCCACGCTGAGCACCTCCAGGCTATCCACAGCTTGATCGCATCCTGGTTCTCACCCCCAGTATTTATTTTATTTTATTTTATTTTTTTTCATTTTTCCACAGCCTGGAAATCGGCCTTGGCATTGCACCAGCCAGCACTTTAATTAAGGTGGAGGCCACGAGTCTTTGCCGAGGATAAATGGGCAAGGATTCGCTACGTCAGCATAGGTTCGCGTCACCAAGAGACACCCTAGACAGTGTTGCCAGATTTGAAAATGGTGAACCCCCATTTTTCCCCCAGACAATAACATGAAATAAAGTAGCCCAACTGGGCAGGAATCTGTCCCTAGACACCTACACCACAAACCACGTGGGTCACCCCAATGAAAACCCTGGAAAGACTGATGAGCAGGAGCCAGAATGGCGGGCAGGAGCCGGAATGGCGGCTGTGCAGAGCACTGGGAAAGCGATCGCACATGTCTGCACTGTTTTAAATGGGACCGGTGTTCCACCCACTCCGAGTTTAATTTAACAGCGCCAAAATGTGCCGGGGGGGGATAAATTATGTGCAGCAGAAAAGGTGCTTAAAAATCAATCAAACCGCAGAGAGCCCCAGCCCTCGCGGCCTGAACCGAACGGGATGGAGGGAGGGAGAGAGAGAGAGAGAGGGGGAGAGAGAAGAGAGAGAGAGAGAGAGAGAGGGGGGGAGAGAGAAAGAGAGAGAGTGAGAGAGAGAAAGAGAGGGGGGGGGGAGAGAGAGAGAGAGAGGGAAAGAGAGAGGGGGAGAGAGGGAGAGAGAGAGAGAGAGGGAGAGAGAAAGAGAGAGAGAGAGGGGGAGGAGAGAGAGAGGGAGAGGGAGAGAGAGAAGGGGGGGAAGAGAGGGGGAGAGAGGGAGAGAGAGAAAGGAGGGGTGGAGAGAGAGTGTCGCTGCTGCGAGACTCTCCTCTGGCAAGCCTCCTCCTGTATAGCAAAAAAATCCATGTTTCTCCTTTTGGGCAGATCGATTCAATTGTTCCCTGAAATGTGCTTTTGCTCCTGTGGTCTGCGATGGCAATCCCCCTCCTCTACCCCCCACACGATGACATGATGATCGCACTCGCCTCTTTATGTGTAGGGTTAGGTCCTGGGGGGGGGGGGGGGGGAAATCAATGCCAAAAAAATGGCAGAACCAAATTTTTACTCCCAGTCTGGCCCTGGTGCAAAATACTCCCAGTGGGATGGGAACTAAACGAGCTAATCTTAAAATCCTTCCGCATTCGTTCAGCTTAATGACTTCGCCGGTTTCATTCCCACTCATCAAAGGGGACAAGACGAACCTCCCTTACTACAAGAACACCAGCTCAAAGGGCAACAGGATCTGCTGTCTGAAAAACCAAAAAAAAATCTCTAGCTCGCCTTATGAATAACACTTAACATGCGGGCCTAAAATTTATATTGTCGGCTTGAAAATGTATTTTTGTTTTTCCTGCAGGCAAGTCAGCAAACATATGAAAGTGTGCCCTCAGGGGGGATTAGAGGGTGTGATGTGGCAACCGCACAGCAAGAACAACTGCCCTTAGCCCTGGGTTGGTTTAATATGCTTTAGATTGGCCAACCATGCACTTTCCCCGAGTTTTTATTTTCGCACAATCCCCCTTTATCCCCCAGTCCAAGTCTCAACATATGTCCTTTTGATTTTCCATGGAAAACCTTTGGGGGGGGGGGAAGACATGTCACACACACTTGCCATAACTTTTGCCGATATTTATTTTTTTCTATGCATTTAAGACAAATGAAATATGGTATATATTCCGACTCAGGTCAAATAGCATGTAAACCGCATACTTGTACATGATTTTTTTTTTTTAACGCATCTTGAATCAATCATTTTTTCCCTCCATTTAGATCAGATCAACAGACAATGCAGTAAAGTAGAAAAAAAAAAAGAAAAAAGAAATTTAACGTGCAGAAAAAAAGCCTGAGAACAACTTTGAAGAACTAAATTGTTTTATCAAAGGTTTGAAAGTTTTTTTTTGTTTTTTTTTCCCCCCAGATACACGCTTTGCTGAAACTGCAGGAGGTACTAAATTATACCAAATTCCAGAGAGCTAAAGCGTTTCAAATGCATACTTGACCGAGGTCTGATACATACACATGAAAGGGTCTGTTAATAGGGCTGGGGTTCCTGCTGAGGATGTGCAGGTTAACTACCTGTACAGCAGCAGCGTGCTACCTGGGATTTAAACTCACACACCTGAGTGATGAGTCTACGTCCTGAAGCACGGCACCACACGGGTTCATTCCAACCGCTTATCTTCGCTCCTTCGCCTCTCTCCCTCACGTCCTTTCCTCGACTCCTTAGCTCCGCCCAGTGGAGGACACGAGGGAGAGATGGAGCATTGCCCCCCCCCCAAACCCCCCCCCCCCCCCCATGTCAACCCGATAAACTGAACCGAGCCATGCCCATTTTGACCCGATAAGCTGAACCGAGTCACGCCCATTTTGACCCGATAGGCTGAACCGAGCCACGCCCATTTTGACCCGATAGGCTGAATTGAGCCACACCCATTTTTACTTGATAAGCTGGACCCAGCCCTGCCCACCCTGCACCTTTCTATACCTCTGTGGACCCCCCGACACCCATCTGGCAGTTTCTCTCCCTTGCTGCCCCCCCCCCCCCAGGATGGCCGCACGGTGCATGAACGTTAATCGTCTCTGAGCTGGAACAAGCAGCGATACACACAAATTCAATCCATTTCGCTGAGAGAGAGAGAAAGAGAGAGAGAGAGAGAGAGAGCAAGAGAGAGAGAGAGAGAGACAGCGAGAGAGAGAGAGAGAGGGAGCGAGAGAGGAAGAGAGCGAGAGAGAGGGAGAGAGAACGAGAGAGGAAGATAGTGAGAGAGAGACAGAGAGCAAGAGAGAAAAAGGAAGCGAGAGAGGGAGGTATTTTTGAGGTTTAAATGCTCCTTTATTTATCCTTTATCACACAATCCAATTCATCACACCATGTTTACACGAGGAAACATAAAGCAGCGACTGTCGTCGCTGTCAGGTATGAATTAAAAATTTAAAAATAATCTACCCTGCATCATCCACCTCACACAAAACTCCCCCCGCAGCCCAAGATTCACTGAGATAAAGAGAGAGAGAGGGAGGGAGAGGGAGGGGGAGGGGGAAAGAGAGAGGAGCGGGACATCACAGAGAGGAACCGCTCTGCTCTGCGTGTTTTGGTGTACACAGCCCCACACGGCACCGTGCGTTTTAAAATAACAGCCTTGTACATCAGTGTTGGGAAAAACAAAACACCACTGTACCATAATGCACAATAATGCACTGCAATGTGCTGTAATGCACCGTAATGCACTGCAATGTGCTGTAATGCACCGTAATGCACCGTAATGTGCTGTAATGCGCTGTAATGTACTGTAATGTACCGTAATGCACTGTCATGCAATGTAATGCTCTGTAATGCACTGTTATGCGCTGTAATGTGCTGTAATGCTCTGTAATGTACCGTAATGCACTGTAATGTGCTGTAATGCTCTGTAATGCACTGTTATGCACTGTAATGTACTGCTCTGAGCCACACCCCCACATTGCAGAGCGTTAATGTTTCATTTCCATAAACGTGCAGCAAAACTTCATCAGGGCCTCAACGCCTCGACAGCAGGCCCCAGGGGAAATCGATGGACAAATAAAAACTTTGCCAATCCAATTACCCCAAAGCTGATGCTTCTCACTTCAGAACGAACACACACTCACACACTCACACACACTCACACACATTCACAAGGCAAATGGAGTATTCCTCCACGCGTAATCAATATACGGACTACCCAGCGCCTGTGGGATGTTATTCATAGCGATGTGGCGGGGAGGGGGGGGCAGGGAGGGGGGGGGCGAAGTCGTCAGCTCTGCGGTCGCAGTCCCGCAGGGCCCCTCCCCCGTAAACGTGCGTCGACACTCCGTCTCCAGAACTCCGCCACCGCGCCGCCTCGCGCTCTCCAGACGTTCAGCGAGCGCGGCCACAATCGGAACCTAAATCTAGATCAGTCATTCCGCCGGCGGAAGGGCGAACGAGAGAGCGAATCCGCTGCCTGACACTCAACCCTTTGAAGAGCCTGCTTTTTTTTTTGGAATGTGTGTTTTTTTTTTCTTTCTCCCCCAAAATTCCAAGTCAACGTTCTAGAATTCCGCTGCTCCCTAACACCGGCGGTCCATTGTCACATCAGCATTAGAATGATCAGTAAAAGAACGCTGTAATCACGCGTTTGTGACCTCACAACCTGAAAAGGGCTAAAGAGAGGCTACAGGGGGCGGCCGGTTACGTCTGGCTGAAGAGAAAAAACAGGCCATGTTCGCCGGCTCATGTCATACACACAAATCACCATGTCTGTAAACTAATACGCCAAGCATTGCTCATTGCGTGAAATCAGATTTTATGGTACTTAAAGGGCATGGCACGCCCGACCTTTGACCTAAAAATAATGAAGGACAGCAGTGATCCGCTCAAGACCTTTTGGGGGGGGGGGGAAGAAAAAGAGGGGGGGGGAGTGGAGAGGAGGGGAGAGGAGAGGAAGAGATGAATGGAGAGGAGAAGAGAAGAGAGTGAGGGGCAAGACGGGATGACCACGGGAAGGAGTAAGGAAAAGGGATGGGAGCAAGCGCAGAGATAAAAGGAGAGGAGAGACGAGGGCGGACGTCTTGGAGGAGGGCTCGTCAATCGGGGGATCTCAAATCTGGCCCCCGAGGCCCGGCGGTGCCGCTGGTTTTCTTCTCAACCCGATAGTTTATCGATCGATTAATGTCAGTGATTGTGCCGGAGATTTAACTCAACCTGGAGCCCCGGGTCTATATCAGTCCCGATTCGAGGGGAGGGGGGAGAACCTGCAGCACTAACCGCCTCCAGAGCCAGATTTGAGATTCCCCCGATTCACGAAAATGTCGCCACAAATAAGGGGGGGGAGAGACCTGCAGGGCAAATACCTCATGACATGGCACCATATAATTATTATTGTTATTGCTGCTATTATTATTATTATACCTGGCAACTGCTCAAGAGCCTCAATAGCTGCTTTGCAGGAAAAGGGGTGAAGGGGTTCTCTGGACTTTGAACTCACTGAATGTAGGCCTATTTATTTTTGTAATTTTTTTATTTGCGCTCTATTGTGTAAACGCCGCTCTGCACGCGTGCGTTCTGACGTCTCCGTTGGGTAATGACGCATGACCATAACTAAGCAGCACTGAAACTCTCATCAGCTGAACACGCTTCACTTCCAAGGGGCTCCTGATTGGCTCCGTGAGAACAGCCAATGGAGCGCCAGCGGACAGGGCGAGGGTCAAAGGGGATATGGGGGCTGGGGGAAGAGGGGGGGGGGGGGGGCGAGGGAAGACTATTTGCACTGGCCCAGTATGTGGTCTAAACAGGGCTGTGAATTCAGCCCCCACTTCTTATCACACCACAGTCTGAGTCAGGCTCGTGCAGCTCGACAGGTAGCTCACCTGCAGGGACACCGTCGACCAGCAGGGGGTGCCACTGAGTGACAAGACACTGTGTGATCCCGGCCAACCCAAAACGCTCCCCTCCCCGGGTGACGCTAGAGGGGACTGTGCGACCCCCCTGGGCGGCCCGGAAAGCCCCAGCCGCCAAAACCGCGGTCCGGATTCCATACTGGGACCACGGGGTTCCCTCCGTGCGCTAAGAATCATGTTTCAACAGAATGAGCCCGCCCCCAAAGGCCCCAAAAATCCTCCCAGAAAAACCCCCGCGAAGCTTCGAGCCGCCGACGCCGATGAGCGCCAGGCTGCGACCCTCCCCCCGTCTCGAACGGGGGGGGGGAGGCCGAAACGCCAACCGCTTTCCCTCCGGAGACCAAAAAAAAAAACCCGCCATTTTTTTAGACCACACCCTCAATTAATACTAAACGCTCAGGCCCAATGAACATTACCGCCCGGTCTAATGCGATGGGGGGGGCGCGGTGGGCCAGCGTCTCCCGACCGCAACGCCGATTCGCCCGTTAACCGCCGAGCGCCGTCTCCTCCCTCCCCGCGAGGGACTAAAAGCGTCCGCTAAGCGGGCGAAACCGCGAGTCGTAAATCGTCTCGGGGCTATTGGCTGAGCGATCTTTAAACCTCCAAACGTCTGGGACTAGCTGCGCGAGAGCCCGCCCCCTCTCTTCTTAAACCGCCAAGCGGGACTCCAGTCTCCCGGCAGGCCGCGTCCGCTCTACTAGGGGCACAGTGCCTGGGTGGGCCTGACATCACCCTGGGTCAGCAGGGTCACTGGGGGGGCGGGGTCAGGTCAGAGGGGGGCGGGGTCAGGTCAGAGGGGGGCGGGGTCAGGTCAGATAGGGCAGGAGGAATGCGTTGGGGTTTGTGTAACAGGCCAAAAGGCATGGCACAAGGCCACAGCCACTCACACAAGTCACACACACATGCACATGCACACACACACACATGCACACTCACACTCACACTCACACTCACACTCACACTCTCTCACACACACACACACACACACACGCACGCACACGCTCTCAGACACACACACTCGCACGCACACACACACTTACTCACGCACACACACATGCACAGGCACACACACACACTCTCACACACATGCACACACACACACACACACACACACACAGACTGCGGTTCTCCTGCAGCTGGCCGGCCACTCGCGGGGTCCTAACCCCAGTGGGATGGCGGGGGGGGGGGGGGGGGGGGGGGGGCGGGGCAAAGGTGACATTCCGTGTCCCAGGAGCCACCTGTTTAATTTGCCGGGGCAGGTTTAGCACCTGCTTCCAAGGGCAGGTCCGGCACGGCTGACCCTAACAGGGCTGCCCTCTCTTCCTCTTTTCTCTCTCTCTCTCCATCTTTTTCTGTTGGTCTCCCTCCTCCTCCCCCATCTTTCTCTCCTTCACAGAAAGACACACGGCTACACACTGGCGCACGGACACGCACACAGGCACACACACACACACACACACACAGACACACACACACACACACACACACACACACACACACACACACACACACACACACGCACACAGGCACACACACACACACACACACACACACAGACACACACACACACACACACACACACACACACTCACTCACTCAATCACTCAATCAGTCAGCCGCAGAAGGCAGTGCAGAAGAATTCCACCATAAACCATAAACTCAGCAGGGACCAACTGGGCTGAGCGGTCCCTGGGAAGTGGGGGGGGGCGGAGGCGGGGCAGGGACCAACTGGGCTGAGCGGTCCCTGGGAAGTGGGGGGGGGGGGGGGAGGTGGGGGGGGGGGGTTGCAGATCCCTCCAAATTAAGTAATTCTCCCATAAATCACCGCTGTGCTGGGGAGGGGTTAGCACAGCTCTGCTGGGCAGAGTGCTAAGGTAGGACGCTGGAGGGCATGTAGAAATTAACTGAGTACACACAGCAGGGCAGGCCGGGGAAAGAAACACCTGCGTGTGTGTGTGTGTGTGTGTGTGTGTATGTGCATGTGTAGGTGTGTACATGTGTGTGCTGCGTGTGTGTGTGTATGTGCATGTGTATGCATGCATGTGTGTGCTTGTATGTGTGTGTGTATGCGTGTTTGCATGTATGTGCGTATGTGTGTGTGTGTTGCACGTGTGTGTGTACGTGCATCTGTATGTGTGTGTACATGTGTGTATGTGAGTATGTTTGTGTGTATGCATGTGTGAGTGTATGTGCATGTGTACTCATGTGTGTGTGTATGTGCATGTATATGTGCGTACGTGTGTGTATTCACGTGTGTGTGCACGTATGTGCATGTGTACGTGTGTTTGCATGTATGTGCGTACGTGTGTATGTATGTGCGTACGTGTGTCTGTCTCATCCTGGCAGACAGTACTGTGCTCTGCCTCTCTCAGGTCTCCCACGGCAACGAGAGGGGATTTCTGGAAAGAGCATTAGGCGCGGGAGCTGCGTCAGTGCGTTTCTGGGGTGCGCGGGAGCTGCGTCAGTGCGTTTCTGGGGTACACGGGAGCGGGGCCCTCTGGAGTAAATCTGGACCCAATATAAATCACCCAGGCAGACTGCGGTTATCCAAGGACCGCAGAACTGCAGGGGAAGGAGGTGAACTTCAGTACATGACAAAACCACCACCCCTCTAAAATATGTATATATATATATATATTATATACATATAAATGAATAACAGTGATTGACTGCAGAGACTGAAGAACCTTTGAATCCTGTTTTTTTCCCCCATATTACAAAGAATCTTGTCCTCTGAGCTTGAAGATCACGAATACAGAGATGGGGGGGTTTTGGGGGGGGGGGGGGGGGGGTGAGGGGGGCGTTTGGCCCGTCTGCTGGATGTTAGTTCTGGATGGGGGTTCTGAAGGGTCTCTTTTGGGTTCCTGCTGGCTCTCTACCCCCTCCCCCCTCCCCTCCTCTCTCACATACACACATACACATGCGCGCACACACGCATGCACACACACACACACGTGTACACACACGCACGCACACACACACAGCTCTTTACTGGAGCACTCTGACTCTTGGGAGACTTTGCTCGACTTCCCTGCATTTCCAGACCACAAACCTCAAAGCCCAACAAAAGCCCTCTCCATTGGCTATCGAAAATTTGAAACAGGGCCATAGCAACAGTTGGACGAACTTTTGGGAGCCCAGCGCCAGAAGTTCAAAACCACCACCACCCCCACCCCCACCCCCCCACCCCATTCGCTATTAAACCACGGACACAGTCCAGCCAACGAACTCCACCGCAACCCAGCTGCGGAAGAACACTGGGATACGTGTCCCCCCGAACAGAGGCCTCAAAATGCACAGACTTCCACCGCTTTTTACCTGATGGAACAACAGGGGCGCAAGAAACGTTGGGAATCACACACACACACACACACACACACACACAGTTCACGAACCCGAATGACGGCGACTAATCAAGCGCCAGTGCGCAGTAACTGGATATGGATCGCAGCGAGTAACCAGTAGGCTGTGTGTTCAAAGCAAACCATAAAAAAATGGGGCACGGCTCGCTGGGACAGAACGGAGACGCTTCGCCGGAGCCGCCAGAGTAAATATCTTGAACCAAAATGAATGAACCCGAAGGCCGTCAGCTAAGAAAATGGCATAAATTATTTGACAGAACATGTTACGCACATCAATTATGGAGGCGATCTGCCTCGATCCCGTTTAAAATAGGATGGTTTCAAATGCCTAATTCATAAACAAAGAGCCTTTGACTTGACTCCGGAGTGCTACTGCTAAGACGTTTGGGGGGGGGGGGGGGGGGGGGGACAGATAGGGAAAACAAGCAAAACCCACACTAAATCCCGTGTCGCGATTTTAACAGTTTTTTTTTTCTTTGCAGAACCTTCAGGATCATCCTTTACAAAACGTGCGTCTTCAGCCCGCTGAAGGTATAGCTTAAGATTTCCTACAGGAAGGCCAATAAAAGTCTCACCTATCCACGGGGCTGGCTACAATGTCAAATAGAGGAAAATAGTCGCACGCGCAGTATTTATACAGGGACCTATATGGAAATGGCCATATGCAAAATGCAGTGGCGATAAACCCGATAAAATGCCTTTGTAGGCTATGAGCCCCGTTCGGTCTCATTCACGATAGCAACAATAATAGAAACATACATGGCATCCTCGAGATAATTAAATGCATCAATACAAATAAATGAGAAAATAGTAGTTACACCAGGGAAACGTATCAGCACGAGGGGAAAATATTGCATAATAAAAACACAATAACCAGCTATTCAAAATCTAATCTTGCCGAACGTGATAATACAAGCACGCGCCACCAAAGGGAATGCGGCCCTTTTCCCAATTATATTTACAATGCTATAATGAGATTACGCAAACAACATGAATCATTATGAAGGAGGGACACGTGCAATTTAATTAAAGCTTTCACCGACGCAGTGTGTTGATTCGAGCTATTAAGCACACTGGACATTCTAGAAAATTGCACGTGAAGTGAAAATAACGCAGGTGTAAGGTACCAATGAATTAGATAATAAAGCTACGTACACGCGTACGCAGTCGTTGCAAAAGTCATCAAAAATCGCAGCCCATTGGCGCAAACAAATAAATAAATAACGATTTCAGATTAACTATTAGACAAATTAGTGTTAATTGCTCGTCACTTTCCGAAACAGGTTTCTGTTATCTGAACGCATCAAAATAACCGTTTCAGACCCAGCGCTTCTCTAGGGCGCGGTGAAAATCCTGCCCCCAGAGCGCGTGCGATCTATAGCTCACGCGGACCTGCTCGGCCATTTACTCACCAGTGATTGTCGCGGGAAAGGTGCGCCCCGTGCACGGGGCTCGAGCGGCCGTCGACTCGTCAAAGCCTTGCTTCTTCTGAACTAAAAAATCATAAACGTGGAGGAGGGGGATCTGAGGTTCACGGCGGTGTTTTTTCCCCCCTCCCCCCAGCTGTTTCACCCCCCGCCTGTCTTTTGTAAATTATTCCCTCTCTCCGTCGCACCTGTCTCGATGCCAGCCGGATCCCGTTCGCCAATGTGACATCCTTTTTATGACAACTGTCTCGCGGGTTCGTTGCGCCCGAGCTCTCTGCCACAACAAGCGCGCAGTCAAGCCACCTGCCCCCGGTGGAAAACACACCACAATGCGTCCCTATTCCGCTCCTCGGCACATGGCAGTCCCGTGTTGCTCTGCAGCGATGCTCCTCGGACAGCCGTCTTGAATTCCTACGGAATTTTTTAATAGACGCTGGCTGGGTTTTGCAGCTTAAGACGCGTGATAGCGACAACAATCCATACAGCTGTCCTATGGGACTGGACCAGCTGCGTTGTATGAAATTACATCGGTTTCTTTTTTCTCTCTCCCTCTCTTTCTTTCTCCGCAAATAGCAGTTGTATTATCAATCAATCAGTCACTCTCTCAATAGTTGTTCTGTGCCGGCAATAGCCTCGAGCGGCTGCTGCTGTTGTCAGTAGCAGAGACACCATGATTTCATTTCACATACGGTCTTGTGAAAGCGAACGCCGTTTTCTTGCGTTTGGTCTGCTCTCTTTCTTTCGCCAGTAACGGTCCGACTCTTAAGATCCGCACGAGGCACTGCCACCCAGTCGCTGATAAATTGTATGTCTTTTCTCACCCGAGGGTTGGTTTTTCAAGGTGGGAGGATCACGAGCTCAGTGTCTCTCCGCGAGCGGTGTGAAAATACAGCATCTCCAATACAGTTCACTGAGTCGCGCGGTCAAACAGCAACCAAAAAAAAAAAAAAAAAAAAACGGAGGCAATGCCAAAACGTGAAGCAGAGCCGCGCAGCTAATGGAACGGATGGAGCGCGCGTGCGTGAGCGCGCGCGTTTATCATCGGCGTGACAGAACTTCGATGACAGCAGTGTTCTCCTGCAGTCCTGTAACACCCTCCTGGTCTTTGTTTTGAGTTGCCACTTAGAATATTTTTCAAACTATATTCTACTGTAGGAAAAAAACAGGTATTAATTCTGTATTAATACTTAAAACGTATTTGACTCTAAACATAGGAATGAAATCTAATTTGCTCATTGTCATTTTGATACATTTCTTGGTTACAATAAGAATCCAAAGAATAGTGAACGTTTGCACATTCGGCATTTCGCACTCTTATCCAGAGCAACTTGCATTTGATCTGTTGAAATAACTTGCTGTTCGCCGTTGCAATTCAGGTTTGAGCTGCATTCTGAAGAGTACAAGAGCAGTGTCCCACTCTGGAATCAAACCTACAACCTCAAAGTTACAAGCCCCCTTCTTAAGACATTATGCAGCACTGCAACTCACTCCGTAGATTTCGTGGCTTGTCTTTTTAAATTAAGAGATCTCTGTCTATTCCAGTGGACGCCAGGAAAATTGGTATTCTTTCTACACAAATAACCTCAGCGTTTAACACTGCAATTTGCTCTTCCATCTGCTATTAATTTCCTGCAAAGTACAGGTGAAACCGATCTGAGAGGATGCTGCAGAAATCCATGCATTTTCACGAACGGCCACAGTTCAGTGGCTGTCTTAATCGTACTCGCCCCCTAGTGGCAAGACCTTGTTACTGCCAGCGTAAATGACTTGGCAAGTTCGCCTTGTAAATCAGGGAGGTACATTAGCATTTAGAGGGCTGCTTCCCATCAAGTTGTAACCAGAGAAAAAAAAAAAAAAAAAAATTAATGCCTTGGAACTACAAGTATTATTTATTATTTTCATTCAGGTTCGACACCTGCCCCATCAATCAGTGTGTAACCTTGACACAGGACGGAAAGGACAGATAAATGATGGGCTGTGAACAGCGAAGGCTTAGAGATGCGTACGACACTGTTAACCCTGTTCCCTCGTAAAGCCAAAGAATGCTTTGAACTGAATGGGATGGAATTCAAGCTGCAGTCTCTCAACTGCCTCAATCGTGATAACTGACTGAGACGAAAAGCAGAAGCCTTAAAACTAGTACTGCTACTCACTCACTCACTCAGTCACTGACTCACTCTTTCACTCACTCACTCACTCACTCACTCACGCGCTCACTCACTCACTCACTCACTCAGTCAGTCAGTCAGTCAGTCAGTCAGTCAGTCAGTCAGTCAGTCAGTCAGTCAGTCACTCACTCACTCACTCACTCACTCACTCAGTCACTCAGTCACTGACTCAGTCACTCACTCACTCACTCACTCACTGACTCACTCACTCACTCACTCACGCGCTCGCTTACTCACTCTCTCACTCGCTCACTCCCGCACTCACTCTTTCACTCACTCGCTCACTCACTCACTTGCTCGCTCGCTCACTCACTCCCACCCTCTCTCACTCTCACACTCGCTCTCTCACTCACTCACTTGCTCACTTGCCCTTTGACTGACAGCTGACGCTGACCCCAGGGTACCTGCATGTCCAGCAGGGCCAGAGTTCAATCTCCCAGATGCACCTGGCTGAAACTCACCTAGCCAGCCAACCCCTCCCACTACTCCACTATCAGAGGGTGCATATCTGTCTGTGGAGAACTGAATATTGCGCCTCTCTAGAATACCTCTGCACTTCTGCGGGGTAGCAAAATTCTGAGGCTCAAGCTGAGGGACTGGGAACGAGAGAGAGAGGGAGTGAGAGAGAGAGAGAGAGAGAGAGAGAGAAGGGATGGAGGGAGAATGAGAAAGAGAGAGAGGCAGAGAGAGAGAGAGAGAGAGATGAAAACCTGAAGGCCTTGGCATGCCAAAGCTTGTCAGTCAAAAGGGGAAATTGCAGCGGACTTATGAGCCTCATATCCACCCCCCCCCCCCCCCCACTCACCCCCCACCTCCATCACTGAAGGCTATTACACACAATCACATCGCTCTCCGCAGATGAGAACTGCACAGGATTCCACAGTTTTGATGATGTGGGGCAGACTTTTGTAAGCTCTGTGATTACACTATTCTGCTATAAGATGGATTGGCAACAGATCCATTCACGAAAAGAAAAAAAAGTTCAGGTTAACGGAAGAAAAAAAAATCAGAAAAAAAGAATCCCTTCTCCTGCGCTGATGAGGTCTGTCAGAAGGATCAAAGTCTTAAAGTCGTCCTGCACAGAGAGAGGGAGCAGAGAATAAATATTGCATCGCCTGCAGCAGGCGAGGTCAGGGAAAAAGATTTAAGAAATGATTGCATTCTCGGCCATGTGGGGATGGAATTCGAGCTGCAATCTCTCAGCTGACTGGATCATGGGACCTCTGTCATAGCTGAGGCTGAAGGAAGGAGCCTGGGAATTGGTACTGTCACTCACTCACTCATTCACTCACTCGCTCATTTGCTCACTCACTAACTACTGAACTTATTCATTCACTCTCACTCACTCACTCACTCACACTCACTCACTAACTACTGCACTTATTCACTCACTCACTCACTCACTCACTCACACTCACTCACTAACTACTGAACTTATTCACTCACTCACACTCACTCACTAACTACTGCACTTATTCATTCACTCTCACTCACTCACTCACTCACTCACTAACTACTGCACTTATTCACTCACTCTCTCACTCACACTCACTCACTCACTAACTACTGCACTTATTCACTCTCACTCACTCACTCACTCACTCACTCACTCACTAACTACTGCACTTCACTCACTCTCTCACTCACACTCACTCACTTACTAACTACTGCACTTATTCATTCACTCTCACTCACTTGCTCACTAACTACAGCACTCACTCACTCACTAATGCACTTACACAGTCACTCACTCACTAATGCACTCATGCACGCACTCAGTCACTCACGTGTTCATTGTTATCGGCCATTTTCTGAGGATTAGTCCTGCACCAAACCTGAAAGAGAAACTTCACAACCCTCTGGATACAAAAAAAATAGCTGTTACTGGGAAACGCAAATGGATTCTTTATTCTGACAGGGTGGTTGACTAAAGAAATAATTATGCTTGGATTTTTTAAATTGTTACAGACTTTTTATTTATTTATTTAAAGGAAATTAACGATTACTTAAGGGAAATTAACTTCTTGCAGAACAACAGTTTTAATATATGACATTTGTGAGAAAGTTCAGGAATTCTTGCGTATTACTAAACGCACCGTTAATGATAACAGTGAATGTGCAGTGATATTCAGATAACCTGAGTCGTTGATTGGTCTGTTTGTTTGTTTGTCTGGCCGAACAGGGCAGTGCTCATTACTTGCTTCCTTATTTCATAATAATTATAATTATATATTTGTATAATAAGTGAAGAGGAAATGCTTCACTGTCAGGGGCTGCCGGGTGGCTAATCCTGTTAAATCACTGGGGTCTAGTGCAGTGTATCACGGCAACCCCACAGTCCGGCACCCTATCCTGACTCAAGGGACTTCCTGGGAAAACAAACGTTAAATAACAGCTTATCTGCCCTCTCTGGAATTCGACAGAGGACGTTTCATCGGTAAAAACCGGCCAGTGAACACGCTGGGTATTACAAAACTGAGGAGTGAAAAGTGGAGGAAGAAGGTTTGAAAAATCAGGGATGAAAGTGATTCTGTTTCACAGACCAGCGAGTGAAATGAGAAGGAATCCCTCATCCTGGCGGCGCTTGTTGTCAGAGCAGCTGGGAATCTTCATGGATCTTGCATGTGACTCATTTGCCACGATTTTGGCTCATCGGTTTCACGTCATCCCTTCGACGGAAATGTTGTATTATTGTGATAAATGAAAAGGAGTGAAGCAGTGCTCGTCCTGTTCCTGTTGACTCGTTCTCTCCAAGCACCCGCTTCTCTAACACCGAGGTGGGCAAACTGTCGTTTAAAAAAAAACTGACAATAAGATAGTTTTATTTAGATCAGGATGTACAAATAGACATAACTCTGTCTGCGTATGAGTGTGTGTGTATGTACGTGTGTGTGTGTGTGTGTGTTTGTGTGTGTGCATGTTTGCATGTGCGCGTTTGTGTGTGTGCATGTTTGTGTGTGTATGTGTGTGTGTGTGCATGTGTGCGTATGAGTATGTGTGTGTGTGTGTGTGTGTTTGTGTGTGTGCATGTTTGCATGTGCGCGTTTGTGTGTGTGCATGTTTGTGTGTGTATGTGTGTGTGTGTGCATGTGTGCGTATGAGTATGTGTGTGTGTGTGTGTGTTTGTGCGTGTGTGTATGTGTGCGCCTGTGTGTGTGTGTGTGTGTGTGTGTGTGTGCGTACGTGTGCTTGTTTGCGAGCTGTATGAGAATGCGTCAGTGAATTTATGGTGACTGTTTTTTTTTGACATTTTAAGGACCCTAGAATGATCACAATCACTTTTCATGGTGGCCCACACACCGGTGATGGGTAAGCATGTGATTGTGTGATTGAATGAAGCCGTCTCTGTTTTCAATGAGAGACTGTTCAATGAGATCAGATTACAGTGCACCACTCGACCGGCCCAGCCATTCGCAGGGGGGTAATTGTGGTGAATTATTGTTAACTGACTGACTGACTGACTTTGAAGTCAGAATACTTTGAAGTGTCACCACATGCTAATACTGGCAGAATTGTTCATTCGCACAATACTTTTCCATCCACTCATTTCACCCCGTGTTGGATTTAGGAAAGTGAACATTTGACAAAAAAAATCAACAACAAAAATATTAACAATTAATTCTCCATATCATGGTAGTTCTCTTTTCAAGCTCTTTTCAAGACAAAGCAAAGTATTCATTTACCTTTATTTATATGGCGCAGGTTAACTGAGCGTACATGCTCCTTGGCACATTTCACGCTGGGATCAGGTCCTCCAGCGCCGTGTCAGAACCCCCCACCCTCTCACACGAGGATAAAAGAAAAAGCAGTGAAAGAAAAAAAAACGAAACGACGACAAATTCTTCCCACTAAAGGCGTCACGGCCGCCACTGCACAGCGCTGCCGGCTCGAGGCCCCGTCGCTAGCGCTAACGGCTGAGCGCGGAGACGGGCCGGCCTGGCTGGGGGGGCGGGGGGGGGATTTAATTTCCGAACAGCAGCACTAAAGAGGCGGGAACAGCGCTCAGCTCTCGTCGAGAAAGCGGGGCTGTCGACGGGGGCGGAGAAAATTGCGAACAGGCCCCCCGCAGCTGTGACTCGCCCGTGTCCGACGCTGGGAGCGAACGCAATAGCCCGTCAATCAAAAAAAGGCGCGTTAACCCTTTAAGGGCGTGAGGTCACAAATACGTGACTAGAATGTTCTTAACTTTAACGTTCTGATGCTGACGTGAGGACCGCTACTGGTGGCTGAAAGCAACGGGATTCTAGAACGCTGTCTTATTACAATTCTGCAGACACACTCCAAAGAGCCCTACCCTTCAAACGTTTGAAAGGAGGAAAAGGAATAAAGTTAGCATCCTGTCCACACGGACACACATGGGCTCACCCCACAGGAGGCGAGGCACAGACAGCTCACGTTTGGGGTGGAATTAACTTCATTACCTTGGATGTAGCCTACTGCCCACTACCCAGAGGCCCGCATTCATAAAGCACCTTCACAGCAGCAGTACTGACCCAGGATCCGATGTCCGCCCAACCTTGTACATTTATGAGCGAAAAGGGAAAACTGGACCTAGGTCAGCCGATCGACTCTGAGACACTATGCCTTCGCGGGCCCAGTTTTAATTTAAAGGGTATGCCTTGTGAGTGACCGTTCAGGCGTTTATGGTCTATACCACGCGACATATTTGCGGAACGCGAAACTCACTTAAGGCTAATTCGGCAGACTGAAAAACATCTGTGGTTTATATAAACATTTAGCCTTTAATGTATACTTTAATTTGTTTACTTTTTTAAAAAATTTTTTTTTTTAAAGAGAAAACAAAATAAATACGCTCTCCGAAAAAATCGTAGATCACGGAAGAAACACAATTACGCACTGTGCTCCGGGCAGGACTACACGCTATGAGAATTCCAGGTGATTGGATTCATCGAGTTACATGCTGTCGCGAGCTTCCCAGTTGCCCCGTTCTGCCCTGTGATCAGAGGCAATCCAGACTGCGGTAACCGGCAACTGGCTCCAACTGGTTCTATTACCCTGCTTATTTTGGAGTATTAGACGGCGTTCTTTCGACGATAGCCCTTGCAGTCATGCCTTCTTCAAACAAACTGTTTTCTAATGATACAACCATATGTTACCAGACACCCCCTTCCCCAAAAAAACCCCAAAACCCACAAAACCCGAAACCAACCCCTTTTTCGAAACCCTGTCTCGAGACAAAGTCATGGCTTCGTGCCGGAGACGCATTACTGCTTCGCTGCTTCGGTTAGACCGAAGAGGCGAAATTAAAAGCAGGTGAGGTTCATTTGTTTTCTCAAAATCGACGGTTTGAGCGGCTGTCAAATATCGGAGCTCCCCGGAGTCGCTGCGAATTGGACACCTTGGTTTTCTAGACCGAGAGAGAGAAAGAGAGGGGGGGGAGAGAGAGAGAGAAAGACTGAGTAAGAGAGAGAGAGAGAGAGAGAGAGCGAGAGAGACGGGGGGGCAGGCCCCGGAGAACAGGAAATTGGCAACAGAAATCTACAACAAAATGTGTTTAACTTCTAACTCGACACTTGACAGGTCGGATCGATCGTCCAATCAAACGGCGCGTAGCGCCAGAGCTCCTCGTAATGGCTTCCGTCTGGCGGTCCCCGCGCTGTAATGTCAATCAGGGAAGACGCCGGGGGGTCCCAAATTCGGATCGTCTCCAAGCCCGAGAAGGCTCGCGAGTTCTCATTGGTTTATTGATGCCAAGATGGCGACCGTCACCACGGGAAGTCCCGAGCGCAGGATGTGACACTCCCTGTCTGTGCCAGCGGCAGTTGGAACTGGACTAAAACTGGGGAGAAACCGGGAGAAACCGGCTGAAACCGGCTAAAACCGGCTGTTGAAAAACACAAAATGAGTTGCAACCTGTTACATTTACCACTACAACCCAAGTGTTGATCACTAACATCTAGTGCACTGTTGCTCCAAAGGGAACTGCCGTTGTGCGTAATATAGCTTTGACTCCAAATAACTCTAAAGAAGCAAGAACACTGGCGTTTATCTTCCACTGCAACACTGCAGGACACAACTTGAACACTGTGAACCTTTCGAAAAACTTTCGCCAGAAACAATTGAGTTAAAACTCCAGTAACGGCTTCCTTTGAAGAGACCGAGTTGTGTGTTTATGTCGTACGATTCAGAGCTGGAATAACAGCCGTTGAAATTAAATCATATAAAGCTCAGTTTTGCGCCTTTATTGTCCAAGGAAGAGAAAATTCTCTTAGCAGTCGGGAGTGAAAATGTAAAAATCAATACAAGACAACAGCCATAAAAGGCGTTCACACTGCACACGTTACACACAACAATATCAAGTTAAAAACAATTAGTGGGCCTGAGTATTAGAGTTCAATACACCCTATGGCTATAAAGGAGTTTTTCGATCTATAGCATTTTGGAAACCTGAATCTGCAGTCTGATAGAAGAAACTGAAACAATGGAGGTGGAAAGAGGGATAAGAAATATTTTTAAAATATATCCCTCCATCCATTACCCATACCCGCTTATCCGGGGCAGGGTCACGGGGGGCGCTGGAGCCTATCCCAGCGTGCATTGGGTGAGAGGTAGGAGTACACCCTGGACAGGCCACTAATCTATTTATTTTTACCTGGATCAATAACGGTTAAATTAAAAAACACTAAATTAAAAAAAATACACTGGAAAATAGCAATGAGATAATCAGTTACCCCAAACACACTTAGACCTAAATCACAACACACATACATACACACACACACACAAGCTCAATGCATATACTTTTTCTGGGTAATATTATACAATCATATTCTGCCGTATTATAAAATCATAAAATCAAAGCAGAAATTAATATTCTCGATAAACACAGCTGGTGTTGTGCACACACCTGCAGCGCGGCGGTAAACACTGTGGTAAAACTCGCTCACATTTATGAAGGGATTTTCCGGCACCTTCCATTGTGCGTCCTGTGGCCGGTTCCCCCATTGTCCCGCAGGTGTGTTTTCATCCCCATTGTTTGCAATGAATGCCGGGAACTCTGGGAACTCTGTGGGAGCCCGCACCCCGAGCAGGTTCGAGAGCAGGGCGTGCGAAAGGGCGTGGCGGCCGCTCGATGATGTCACACACCTGCGCTTCTCATGGGGGTGGAACAGGGCGGCCTAAATTCCCCCGGGTAAGGAGGGCGAGTGAAAGCGAGAGAATGAATGACAGAATTCTGGAACGGAATCCTGGAACTGGCATCGCGAAAAGTCCCCTATTTTGAGTTTTGTCAAGGGAGTCCGACCAATCAGTCTTTTTTTTTTTTTTTTTTTCAGACCCACAATGTTGATTTGCAATGTCCAGCAGAAAAATCCACACACACATGCACACAAAGACACACACACACACACACACACACGTAAACACACACACACAGACCAC
Organism: Anguilla anguilla; assembly: GCF_013347855.1. Taxonomy (NCBI): domain Eukaryota; kingdom Metazoa; phylum Chordata; class Actinopteri; order Anguilliformes; family Anguillidae; genus Anguilla; species Anguilla anguilla. The sequence goes on from NC_049206.1 coordinate 4,963,585, forward strand.
ACACACACGCACACACACACATGCACTCACGCACACACACGTGCACATGCACACACGCACACACCACACACACATACACACACACATGTAAACACACAAACACACACCACACACACATGTACACACACACGCACACACACACCCCACACACACATGCGCACACACACACACACACACCACACACACACACATGTACACACACACGCACTCACGCACACACACATGCACAAACACACACACACACAGACACACGCACACACACACATGCGCACACACACACACACACACGCAGCCACCTACTCAGCAGAACTGCCAGCATCCCATCTGAAACCCTTTCAGACTTCTGCTAATTGAGGTCTGGGTTCACACAGGGGCCACAGTTAGGGGTAAGAAGCATTAAAATCCCTGCAGAATGGGCCTGTTAGCCGCTGGCTAGCTTGAGCTGGGCCTGCAGAAAATGCCTTTGAAAAGGAAAGAGCAGTTTCAAGTGTCTTTTTTTTATTTTTATTTTTTTTAACGCTCATATGAAAAGACAGGAATGAGCGGTTGCCGCTGCTGCGCTGGTGACCCTAATTGTTATGAGCAGCGGCGTCGTGGCGATCGCATAATTCCGTCGCCGGGCCGCGCGCTTCGCGCGACAACGAGCGTCCTCCGCGATTGGTTGTCGGCATCGCCGGAGAAAATGAGATTACCTGTCCTTTCCACTTAGGAGGACGGCCCGGGTTGATTCGGCTGTCCTGGCCTTGTCACATCCGCGCGCGCATGACAATGTTAGACAGTGTGACAGTGTTAGGCAGATGGGGGGGAGGGGGGGGGGGATCGGGGGGTGGTGGAGGGTGAGATAGAGAGAGCGAGAAATGAGTAATGACCAAATCTATCTCTCTCTCTCTCTCTCGCACACCATCTGAACTGACCGCGACCGTTTGTGTACCGGGATAAAACGCCGAATGTTCCTTACCTGCCACAGGCAAGAAACACAATAATTTTTTTTTATACAATTTTTTTTTTAACCTGAGAGGAGGGTATGGGGGGGTGAGATGTATTATATTACATTACATTCCATTACAGGCATTTAGCAGACGCTCTTATCCAGAGCGACGTACAACAAGTGCATTAGTTCAAGGTGCAGAGGTGCAGAAAAACACACTAGACTGTATTCCAGCTCACCACTGGAATAATAAAAGGCTTAAAATGGTGTCTTTGTCCTTTTTGGTTTCTTTTTTTCTTCTTCTTCTTCTTCTTCTTTTTTTTCCACCAGAAGATGATGCGTAATTCCTAGCCTCCGCGGAGGTAAACACGCAGATGACTGAAGCGCCGCACGCGCGCGGCCACATAAATGAAAACTCTAATGACTCAAATTTTAAGGTAATGGAGATCTCTAATGAAAGACCGAGCCGCGGTGGAGCCAAGGCGATCGCCTGAAAATAAACGCAGATAATGCCTTAATGGATATCTGCTGGCGGAGTCTTTCTCCCCTACCTCTCTGCCTCTGAGAGGCCGCGAGCCCATTTTCGCGCTTCGTCGATACGCGGCTCTGGGGCCTCGGTAATTGCCTGAACTGAAAATATCTCTTTGGGCCTTGTCAGATCTCTCCCAGCGTTTTAAATCCATTTTGTGCTTAAGTGTAATTATAGACGGGCTTTTTATAACTGAGAGAGAGAGAGAGAGAGAGAGAGAGAGACAGAGAGAGAGATATTCTGTGAATATGCTTTTCTCCTCCAGTGCGTCTCTGAATAGCATGTCCTTCATTATATAATTAACACTGACGGCAGTGTGACACATGCACACCCAAATCAATGAGTCTAATCAAGTCGAAGGGAAAGTGGGCATTTATTTGTACGCAATTGGTGGAAAATGTGCGTTTTCTGGCTGATTATTAGTTTCAAACTCCAAACACGGGCGCCGGCGAGTGAAGGTGTCGCGCTCACGCAGGCACGATTCAAGCATTTTTGAGCGAACACTGCCACCTCGAGGCGAAAAGAACACATTGCAGTCCAGGACACCAAGGTTAACATACACTTTCAAAAACAGCCATGGGATTTGCACTTTGGACCTCGATGTAGGGTCACATCCAAGAACGGTTTTTTAAATCATTATTATTTTTGTGCGGAGAGAAGAGTGCCCCCTTACTGGCACAATGTCAATATAGCTTCATGATGAGGAGCAGATATATGTAAAATCAGCTGTTACTGTTATTTGCTTCTCTCCAGGCACTCTTGGTTTAAACAGAGACACCATCAGCAATATTAAGTCCCATCTATTCGCGTAATAACCAGCAATAAACTGCTCAGGAGCTGCTCTTGTTCAGTCCAGCCAGGGATTTTCATCCGGGCAAATCTTAGCCTATTTTACCTCACTTACGCGAGTTTAGATCTTACGCCGATACCAGGAGTAACCACTGGAGGGCGCCGTGGGCCGATGCGCTGGGGAGTTAGATGGGGTCAGGCTGCATTCAAGATGAGAAAAAATACTGCTGATGGGTTTAGAAACAAGAAACAGCGGCATATTGAACGTCCAGTTTTTGAGTGCTCTTACGGCGGCTGTGGATTGGACGAATTTCGAACTGTCATGGCACCGACTTTGATTTACGGCGACAGCGTTGGCATAGTTACCAAAATGGGAGCAAACACGCCTCAAAGGTGGAGCGTTAAAGGCCAACGTAGCAATCATGTTGCCATCTTGAATGCGCCCCAGGTGACGCACGGAGCCGTGCATGAGCCGGGGGGGGCTGCCGAATGGTGCCATTACAGATGTCAGCCAGCAGGGGGTAGCAGTGGCCAAGGCTGAACAACACCACGACAACGTCAGGGTAGATTAGGAAATTCCAGAATGTTTAATCTCCCTTAAAATAACAACCTTGCAGTTGAGATTTTGCCACTTTGATGAAATACATAACTTTTGACACCGTTAACTAACACCAACTATCGGCTGCAATGCTGTCGCTATTTGAATCACCAGTGGATGTACGTCTAAATTCTGCCAGTTTCCATATATAACATGTACAATGGCATGTTATCCTGTGGGACAATATAGACATTTTATAATTACAGTTACAATAATGAAATGTCCACTGTACATATGTCCATGTCAATTGTATATGCAAGCCATATTTTATTTCATATGAAGGTCATATTTCACTTATGAAATATGGAAATGTAAAGGAAATATTCTTGGGGGGGGGGGGGGGGGGGGGACAGGCAAGAGGTATCATATTTATTTAGATTTTTCCGAGGTTCCCCCTTGGACTTCCTGGGGTCCCTAAGCCTGCAGTTTCGGGAGCGCGTGGGGGAGGCAGGGGGAACTGGGCACGCCCTTCTCCGAGGCCGAATCCGCGTATTCGCTCGCGCGCGCGCGCGCCTCAGTCGGACGGTGTTTTTCTCGGCCTCTCCACCTCGTGACAGTTATTTTTCCTCCTTGATCAAATCTCCTTAAACTGCTTCAGTACAGATATACGCCTGCGTACAGGGAAAAATATGCCTCTTCGGCAAGATTCCCTGGACACGAACATCTGGTAGATGAAAAATATTCCCCATTAAATTGTCTTTATCTTGCTGTCAACTCATGCAAAATAAATGCAAAGGCTTGCACCCAACCTCTCCTCCACCCCCCCCCCCCACCCCCCCACCCCCACCCCCACAATCTGCTTCATACAGTTTGGTAAGTTCAGCAATAATCAAAATAAATTTGTTTCAAAAGGTACAGCTGAACTTATTTGCAAGTCAAAGATGAGTTAAAATGTTGATTTGAGACAGGGTTTGTTCAATTGGCAGGATGTTCTCTTAGTTTCCAGATCTTGTGTACAGGAACTTCTTCACCCTGAATGGTTGGCTGTGTTCTGCACTCCTGGTCAGGAGGTGCGCCATTCAGTCTCGTTTCTGTTTTGACCCCCTGAACCCTTCAAGGTGTAAGATCACAAATATGTGATTGGAACGTTCTTAACTGAACATTCTAACGCTGATGTGACAATCACTACTGGTAATTGTAAGCAACAGAGTTCTAGAACGCTGACTCTGAGTTTTTTTTTTTTTTTTTTAAACAAAACTTCAAAAACACCTACTCTTCAGAGGGTTAAAATTGTAGCCTACGTGTAGCATTTTGGTGCTCTTGAAAATGCCTGAGGCCATTGTGGTTATTACCTCACCTATTAAATTATCTCTGTCCTGGCCAGTTGTGCCTTTCCCAGGCAATTTTGTCACCAAACCTTTCCAACCTATCAGAACAAATTAACCCATTATGACAAAAGCTCATTTTTAACAATGGGAAAAACCTAAGGCACAGAACACATGATCTACAATGCTGCAAAAGATTGCTATTCTCCTGATTGGCTCACAAAGGCACTAGGCTTTTTTTGCATGGGTGGTGGTGGTGGTGGGGGGGGGGGTTGCAGAGATAATAAAGGCCCTGCACAAGACAGAGACAATAACCAAATATTCAGCTAATCTATTGTCTCTTACCTGCATGTCAGGAGACTACATCGTTCCGCGTGGTCCAATAGCATTCATCCGCTCTTAGAATGGGGGGGGGGGGGGGGGGGGGGCGCGCGATCCTGCCAGAAAATCATGACAATACCCACAGTGAATTATGAGGGGGACAACCTTGGCGTACAATTTTTTTTTTTTTAAAGCACCGCTCTAACCAAGGTCGCAGGATTAAAAATGTCACTTTCATAATTACATTACTGCCATTTAGCAGACTTACACAAGAGCGACTTACACAACTTGTTACACAGCAATTACATTGCATCCATTTATACATCTGGGTTGTATAGCTACTGAAGCATTACAGATTAAGTACCTTGCTCAAGGGTACAACGGCAGTGTCCTACCTGGGAATTGAACCTGTGACCTTTGGGTTACAAGCCCAGCTCCTTACCCATTATACTACGCTGGCGCCCACACGTGAAATGTAGCGATGGCTCTCTGGCCTTGGTCAGTTAAGGAGGGGAAGAAGACATGGCTTCCCAGGCAAGGTTCTAACCGGTGGAAAATTAAGACGGAAGAGGAGGTTGCAGCATGCTCTGTACACCCCTGACACACACACACACACACACACACACACACACTCATTCATGTGAGTGTTGAAGTGAAAAAGCCAAAAATCTCTCAGCACTCAGTCCTCCATTTTGTTTTTGTTTTGTTTTGGATTTCACATTCCTGAAGCGTTTCTTGTTGAAACCACTCCAGTGGAAGTGCACTGTAGCACTGATAATTTCACTGTAGCTCGATAATTTCACTGTAGCACTGATAATTTCACTGTAGCTCCATAATTTCACTGTAGCACTGATAATTTCACTGCAGCCTGATAATTTCACTGTAGCACTCATAATTTCACTGTAGCATTCATAATTTTACTGTAGCCCCATAATTTCACTGTAGCACAATAATTTCACTGTAGCTCGATAATTTCACTGTAGCACTGATAATTTCACTGTAGCTTACATACAGCAACAAGTGAAGTGATGAACTATTGGCCTGCGGACAATAAAGCTAAATGCAAGGATAAAATTATTCAACTTTTACATTTTATCGTTAAGAGTATCATTTTATCAACCAAATTCCAAATAATTCTTGATAAACTGTGGATTCCTGAAACTGGTAGCTCTATTTACCAGATCACAGTGACCAAGATCGTACACAGCTTTTCGAACAGCAAACTGTACATTTTAGTAATGATTTGTATGCTGTATCTTATAGCAAACGACAATTACTATTCTATAAAAACATGCATCAATGTATTCATCATATAATTTATGGAACAAGATGCAATGCCAAAACAACAAAATCGCTTTTATGTTCTTCTTATCACTTTTAGAAGTGTTCTTAATGAACAGTTTTTCAAACCGCAGTCGTAAAGTCAATTTCGTTTTACAACTATCATTAGACATAACGAGGCTACATTCAGTGCAACATTGTAGCTCATTTTCACCTTTGTAATCATTGTCAGCAGTGGTGAATTTTATGACTATGACCTTTCTTTGTGAATGCAAAACATCGCTAATACAAAGGGTTCTCGTTTGAGCATAACAAAAGAGGGGAAAAAAGATTTGGAACATGTAGAAAAAAATGTAAGATGCAAAAAGATATGTCGCGATATAGGCTGCTTACCTTCTACAAAAATGCAAGCAAAAAGCTGAATATGTTGCAATAAAGAATGGATTGTTGCTTTACAGTGACGTCACAGTAGTCGTTTAGAATGACGAGACTCGAGATTTAGTGGCGAGGAGGCCGCGAGCGCAGGATTGTTTACTTATTATTTTCCCTGAATATTAAGTTTGCTGACGTTCTTCGGTGATTCCTAGCACAGGTAAGGTGCACCGAAATCGGAATTCGAGTGGCTTTCAACTTAGTCGGACAGGTGAGGGACAAATATAAGCCTATAGTTGCGGAGCCTGTTGTCACCACCGCCATAGCCAGTTAATCGCCGCAAATTGTACCGGTAAAACTAGCTAGCTAGCTAACTGTAACATCATTATTAGCATTGATTGAGGTAACTAGCGTACTGCAAAGTCACTAGTCTACCTTGATAAAATATTCGGACGTGTTCCGTTTGACATTCTCACCTTGTTGTTGCTGATAACTTTGTATTTCGTTAAATCGTATAACGCTACTCACTTTGTTTATAGCAATCGTTAGCGGAGGTGTGACTGTGAATTATGGGTTAGGTGGCTAGTCCCCAATAACATAACATTTTGAACAAACTAGATGGCCGTCTTGCAAGTTGATAGGAGCCAAGTAAATATTTATGGAACTTGATTATGCAGGTGGACACTCGCCGGGAAAGGTATTTTTAGGATTAGCTTGCTTGTTTGGGAAGGCAACTTTAGTGAAACGTAACGTTAGTTACACATTGTAGTCTGCCAGTTAGCCAGGTTGCTTCTGTCCGTTTGCTCCTAAGCCATAGATGAAAGGAAATACTTTCACACTCTCAAGGTATGTATCATTTTGCGTAGGCCGCAAAAAGCCTCGTACTCGAGTACTGGCATCTGGACCCAGTCCAAGGTTGTGTTTTTGGGCTGCTAAGACCCGCCCCCTCGCTTGTGAAGGTCTTCTGCTATAGGCAAATAGTCACGTGAAGGGGCGCTGCGATTGGACAGGCAGTTGCGGAGTAAAATATAGCGCTGTTGCTGATTAAGCGCAGAATTTGGTGATTTGAGGGAGGGGGGGGGGGGAAAAACACCAGCAGATCCTGATCAAATGAGTGCTCTGTTTTCCCAACACCGCCCTGAACCGTGTGATCAAGTTAGGAAAACATGATTGGTGTGATGTCTAGAATGTGTTACTTCACGAGCATGCTTAAACCTGGGCTCCAGTCTTTCGGGTAACATGGATATCACTCAGGTACTTTACCTCAGAGGTCATTCTACCTGCATGCATGTGCTCAGCAACAAGTCCCATGTTTGCAGACTGACCTGTGAACTCCCGTTTCCAGGACGACCCTCCCCTGTCCCCTCCCCACCCACCCCCCCTTTTTGTCAGAGAGCATGGCTCAGGAGACCAATCGGACGCAGGTGCCAATGCTTTGCACCCTGGGCTGTGGTTTCTACGGCAACCCCCGCACAAATGGCATGTGCTCCGTCTGCTACAAGGAGCACTTGCAGAGGCAGCAGGGGGGGGGCCACACCACCTCCCCAGGTGAGAGAGGTAAGACGGGGGGGGTAGAGGGGTCATTTTGGGGAATGGGTGTGAGTGGGTGGACTACAGGAGAAGGGGGATGCACCTTGTTCCCCTTGAGCTTGCTGTGGTATTGATGCTGTCCATGTGACATGATACTGTCAAACACACTTTATTGGCACGTTATTGAAAAACCAGATGACATCAGTCCACCTATGATGTCACAATTGAATTATTTGATTGACGTGTCACAATAGTGCACACTTGGTCATTGGTCTCCTCTATATGCTATTGTTTTTGATGTCTGGAATTATAAAATGGTGGCTCACACCACTGTTTTTTTTTTTTTTTTACAAGTTTTGAACTCGGTGCTCTCTGAAGGTCTGGTGACAGAAACACTCACGCCGTTCAGTGTGTGGCAATAAACAAAATTTGAATCCTGAAAGAACATAGCATGTGGGAAGCTTTCTTTGCATTTCAGCAACCTGGCATAGCTACTGTGTAACAGCCTCAGGTCTGCACAGACCCTTCTGTGAAGCCACATAACCTCGTCTGTGCTTGTCCTCTAGCTGCTGCAGCCCTGGCGGGATCCCCTGGAGAAGCTCCTGTCGCCGTGGAAACGACCCCTGAACCCAGCACAGATGGTCTGGCCCAGACAGAAGAGACCAAGTCCAGGTTCGAGTGTGTGTGTGTGTGTGTGTGTGTGTGTTTGTGAGAGAGAGAGAGAGAGTACTGGGGGGAGGTCCAGCTCTGATCTGTTTGACACAGTCAACAGTCAGCAAGGACGACACAAGGCCAATGTCAACATAACATGGGAATGGAATCTCTTACTGCTCACAGGCACTTGTGTTGCTTTTTGGAGGGGGGGGCGGGGGGCGCGTTTTCTTTTTGTATAGCTGTGGATAGTTAGACCCACCATTGGGACATTGCTAAATTATGCTGCCCCCCCCCCCGCCCCCCCAAAACCAACAACAGTCTCTGCCGCCAAACCTGAGTCTGATTAGTTAAGGTAGATCCACGCCTGTCTGCGATTGGTTCTCTTACCTCCACGCTTGTCTGTGATTGGCTCTCGTACCGCCGCGCTTATCTGCGATTGGTCGTGCGCCGCAGCTCCCCCAGCCCGGTCACCCAGCAGATGACGGCCATGAGCATCTCCCAGGACAGCGGGCCAGTCGACTCGGATCAGGCCGAAGCGGACGAGGAAGAGGAGGACGAGGACGAAGGGCCTTCCAAACCGTCGGGTGAGTTTGAGACGCCCGACGAATGGACACGTCCGTAAGAACCTAGCACCTCAGTCATTGTGGCAGCGAGGCGCGCTGGTGTAAGGCGACGTACGATTGGCCCGTTTCCGCAGGCGAGACTGCAGAGGCAGCGGAGGCCGTTTCCGACGGCGACCAGACGCCCGACAAAAACAAGAAGAAGAACCGCTGCTTCTCCTGCCGGAAGAAAGTGGGCCTCACAGGTGAGCCGCGGACGCCTCACACGCCACTTACAGGTATGCCATCCCGCCAAGTTACGCCTTGGCGGGGGCATGCCCCATACCTATATACAGCTTACAGGCCACTCTGGGGGGGGCAGGCAGGCAGGGCTGCAGCCTTCACACTGCCCTTCGCTTGGCCGTGGCGGGGGTACGCTGCGTGTTTCGGCTGGGCGCGGTATTTCACACAGTAGCGCTGCACCGAGCCGGCCCATCGCCTCCGACTGCCACCATGGCACAGCTGGGGGAGGGGGCGGAGTCTGCTGTCGACTGCTGTGCTTTAGTGCACACAGCTGCTGTTAGTCCTGCCTGTGCGCTCCTGCTAGTGAGAGGCCTGCTACTCTGCAAGGCCCTGTCTGTGTTCCCAGAACACCCTGACGGACAGTGATGTCTGGCAGCAGTGCGTATGCGCCCTAACCCTTAACCCTTAACCCCTAACCCTGGGCTTTGCTGTGCTGATCAGCTAGTCAGCTGTTTCCTTAGTTTCCTAAGACCCAGCAGAAAATAAACGTTTTAAGTATTTATTTATTTATATATTTTTTGAACAATGAAGGTTTTTTTGGATGACAAATACGTGGCGCAGTGAAATATTTTTAAAAACGTTGTTTATTTTATTTTTTGTTGAGTGGCCCCTGCAAGTGTAGGTTTCAGCACAGCAGCAGAATGTGTGGTTGTTGAGATTAGGACCAGAGGCTGCCCCTGCTGGCCACAGATGTGAATTGCCCAGGTCTCAGGAAGGTCAACGCTTGGGACCGTAACCCTGGGGGGCACAGCCCCGGTCCAGGGGGGCACAGCCCCGGTCCTGGGAGCCCGTGTCCATGCTGGTTTTTGTTCCAACCAATTACCTTTTAGTTTTAGTTTTTTGTCAGCTCGGCTGGGTAACTCCTGGACTCGAGCACAGTGAACTCTTTATGATACGCCTGCAGTGTGCAGCTGTAGCTGGCGCTTGTGCAATTTCCAGGTCAGGATATGGTTGCGCTAACTAAATAATTAAGAAGAGAAGTTGGCACAAAATTCCTGAAACGGGTCGGCCCCCTTGTTGTGCACCCCTGCCGTTACCCCCGCTCTGCTTTCCAGGGTTCGACTGTCGCTGCGGCAACCTGTTCTGCGCCGTCCACCGCTACTCGGACAAGCACGACTGCCCCTTCGACTACCGGGGGGCGGCCACCGCACGCCTGCGCAAGGAGAACCCCATCGTGGTCGCCGAGAAGATCCAGAAGTTGTGAGTAGGACCGCGCCATGGCAACGGCAAACGCGGAAATCCGGAAGAAAAAAAAAACAAAACAAAAAAAAAAGACACCCCCAAAACAACGGAGAGAAGAAGAAAACGAGGGTGAATCCCAGACAGAGAGGAGGAGGCGGCAGCGCTGGGAATGACCATGCCAGACAACCACACCTTTTTTTTAAAAAAAAATTTTTCCCCAGGTTTTTTTCTTCTTCTCTCTTTTCACCGCTCCTGACCGCTCAAGTCGTAGAGGATTTTGGGAGAGCTGTGAGGGGGACGTCCTCTCTGCACCCCCCCCCACGCCCCCCCTCCCCTCTCGAGCACCTGTCTGAGTGAGTGACTGGGTTAACAGTGTGTCAGCAGCGTGCTTAAGAGGGACGGGGGGAAGGGCCTCTGATTGGTGGATATATCAGCTGCGTTCAGGCGCCGCCATTTTGTTTTTCGAAATTTTATTTGATCTTGTTTTATTTTTTGTTTTAATTATATATACTCTGCATCTGGGGAGGTTTTATTTTGTGTACGCCCCTCTCAGCAGTAGATAGTGAGGCTGGTGGGGGGAGTGGTTGGGGGGGGGGGGCTGGATGGGGAGGGGGGGGGGGCTGGATGGGGAGGGGAGGGGCCTGGGTGGGAAGGGGGAGGGGCCTGTAGAGGGGGGTGGGATTGAACAGAGAACAGGACTCTGATGTTTTGCACCAAGGGGTTAGTGATGTCCTCTAGTGTGTATATCCTCATGGACACAAATCATTTTCAACATGCAGTACTCTCAAGGTCATCCTCTTGGGGGGGGGGGGGGGGGAACGAAAAGAAACTTTTTTTTTTTTTTTTGCCCTCTGACATTTTATGATTTTTTTTTGTTTCATTTAAAAGGACCGACATCATTGTCAGAAGTGCAAGAAAATTTCAAAAACTCCCAGTTTTCCACATAAAAAAAAGAAAAGAAGAAAACGAAACAAGGTTTTACTTTGGTATTTTATCGTACTAATGCTGGGATGCATGTTTAGTATTTTTGCAGAGGGGAGTTGAACTTTGAGCTAAGCGTGATTGAGTTCTGTGTGTGTGTGTGTTTTTTTTTTTTTCCTCTCTCTCTTTCTTTCTGTTCTGAGCGTATGATACCAGAAGGTCTATATTAATATATTGTAGTTAGCTTGGATTGTGTGATTGCATTCTATTTATTTTATTATTATTATTATTATTATTATTATTATTATTATTATTTTAAAAAAGATCATTTCCTGTTTGGTTGGATTGTGCTGGAGAGGATAGGGCTGTATGGGTGAGCAGACCTGTTAGATTGCTCTCTTGACCTTTCAGTTACTCTTTATGCATCTTCTTTAATAATGTAACCAATTTTATTTTTTGGGGGGGGGGGGGGCGGGATGGTGGTGGGGGGAAATACACATACGTGGAGTGGAGTCCTGTTGATATGCGTGGGCGAGGACACGATGAACACATCCGCGAAAACGCCCCGTTGTTCACTGTGTCAGAGTCCAAGCACAGCTCATTCAGTTTCAGATATCAGTTATGCAGCACAAAAAGCAATCGAAATAAAGGTGCAAAAAAAAGAAAAAAAAGGGGAAGTGTGCAGTGCGTAGCACAAACGAGTCATTTTATTCGTAGCGGTTAAAGCCGGAGAGGCCGGGGAATTGTAGGTTTAAAACAGGGAAAATGGAGCGTTATGTGCATTGTACAAACAAACAAAAAAAAAAGTGACCGTAGGAAAAAAAAACAAAAGGGTGGCCCTGTGTAAAGTAGACGAGTTCTTGGGTGCTCATGGGAAGCGGAGCATTCAGACACCGCCCGACTCAGAACCGCGTGCTTGTGCGTACAGCGGCGCCCCCCAGTGGAGGGACCGATCCACCGCGTTTCTGCTGTTTAAAGAGCCGTCTCTTCCGGCTCGGGACCGGCTGTGGACACGCGCGTCTGCTGCGCGCCTCGAATTTAAACCCAACGGGCCGGACCTGATCTGCTCGGATTTCGCTGGAGCGCGGGAAAAAACCAGCCGGTCCGAGGCCAAATCTCCCAAGACTCCCGTTTTACACTTTAAACAGGGAGGACCGCTCCAAGCCCCGATTAACAAGGCTCTGCTGCTTTTGTACCGTTAATGCCGCAGGACCTTCGGTCCGTTGAATTTTTAAGGTGCACACCGCAGCCTTTTCCAGATCAACGGGAAGAAAGCATTGAAGCGGGGCCCGCCCCCCAAACCCTGTTCCTGGAGCTCTGCCGTCCTGTAGGCTTTCAGTTCATTCCTAGTTTGGCACGCCTGGTTCTACTGATTGGCAGCTCAATGAGATCTCTAGCTGCCGAATGAGGGCGTGGCTCTGTTGGAGTGAAAGCCTACGGAATGGTGGAGCTGCAGGAACAGGGTTTGGGCAACGTATTTAAACGTGTCCTCTGTCCCCTCTCGGAGAAGCATGCAGTACCTGTGTAAATGGGACCCAGGTGAGAAGGGTCAAAGGTCGTCTTGGGCTACAGTGAGGAGCCTGTTCCTGCAGCACATGAAGATAGAACCGGAACCGGGCCTCACATTGTACAGAACAATCCTAGGGACGTGGTCCAGCGCTAGGACCAGAGTTCGGTTCTGGGCTCTCCTCTGGTAATCAACGGAACTGATCGCACGGCCCAGTTTTGTTTGGTTTTTGCAGATTTTTTTTTGGGTGTGGAGCGCAGTTTATGACGTGCATAAAGGTAAGCAACCATCGCCATAGTAACATCGTATTTCAGCAATAGCTCCCTTGGTCCTGTAATGGCACATTTTTGGTTAATACAGATGAAAGAAAAAGGAGAAGAAAAAAAAATGTATAAGAAATGTTTGCTTGTGTATATTTATAGTGCAGTTGACTAAATAAAGGCACCATTATGGCATCGCATGGGGTCTGTTAGTCCGTAAGTCTTGTGAGAGAGAGGCCTCTGCAGACTGTCCACGCTGGTGTTGAACGCAGCGACCTGAGCCCCTACTCCCGTCCCATTGGACGAAACAGCCAGCGACTGACAGGCCAGCGAATCGCGTGGGGCTACGATGGGTGCTCAAGTCCCGCCTCTGGACAGAAGCAGCCCTGCGGCGCAAGCTAAGGTGCCAGGTGTGCGCGCACCTGGTTGGAGAGAGCGTCACGGGGCATTCTGGGATTCCTTCACCAGCCAGGTGCTCTTGATTGCCACCGCTCCCATATTTGAAGTTATTTTTTTCCTTTTTAAAAAAAAAAAAGTTTAAAAAAAAAGGAACCATACCAAGGACTGTGCGGTACGTGCCGAGAGAGACGGGTCATGTGATCTTTTTGCCCGCGCAAAGATGGCGACTTCTGGAGGCGGCTAAATATATCCCTGCGAGCCCAAAGGGGTCATTTTGAAGGACACTTGAAGGATGGGGGGGGGGGGGAGCAGGATCGCCCCTGTCCGGGTCGCGGGACGTGTTAAACGGGACAGTGCTTTCCAACCAGGATCCGTTCGGCACCCCCTTTGATTCCGTCAGAGTATTTCAGACTCCTAAGAGTTGAACTGCTTCCTAAAGCATCACTGCGTGGAGTGATTTTCTCACCACGTTTTCAGTGTTCATCTTATCACAACGGGGTATTTTTTTTTTTTGTTTTTTTGTTTGTTTTTTTTTTTTACACCTCAATTTCTTGCATTTTGGGCTACTTCCACCATTCAGTGTCTCTGCTGATAGTGCTGAACGGTTAAGGCTGAACTGAACTGAACTGAACTTTCATATCTGGAACTGAAAGCCACCCCATGGACTACCTGTGACCCAGCTCTCTCCACACGCGCTCACCTGTGGGCAGCGGCTCATCTGGGGCCCGCTCAGGCCGCCCAGCCTGTGAAGAGCACTGCATTTCTCTGAATTTAACCTGAGAAGACGGTGTTGTTGGCTGTTGGTGTCTACCTGCAAAAAACCTGACTCTACTGGCACTGGTAGTCCTTCAAAGAGAGACTAAATATTTAGGGTCCCCCCCCCCCCGTCCCTCCTCCCTTTCTTCTAAACCTAAGGATTGTATGAAGCGTATGCATAAAAACAATAAACAGCCAAAGTTTATTTTAAATTTAAAGTGGGCCTTTTGTGTTTTTGTTTTATTCACAGTATGCTGCTTCTTTTTTTTTTTTTTTTTTTTTTTTTTTTTTTTTTACAGAGTCGCTGCAGCCTCAGATATCAGATAGCCACAGAAGATAAGTAAGAATATTCTTCTACGCCACCCATTCATGGTCGGCTGTTTTCAAACTGTTGTGCCTTCTCTGCTCAGTGAGTCTGCATTAGTTTAGTTTAGTTTATTTTGACAAAATTAAAACACACATCAAAAGACCTGCACGTGAAGAAATTGTCAAGGATAACACGAGAAATGGGCTTATTTCCATCGTGGTCCTTGATGTTCCATCAGCCATAGCAAGATAATATCAGGTTCTGCATGCCTGTTTTAGCCAGTTGCACTAGGCCAGCGATAACCAGCCATGTGCCTGGAGATCTACCATCCTGTAGGTCTTCTTTTCAACCCGACTTTAGCACACCTGACTCCACTGCTCAGCAGCTTACTGAGATCTCTGGCTGTTGAATGGAGTATGCTTTGCTGGGGTTGGGGTGAAAACCTACAGGATGGTAGATCTCCGGGAACAGGGTTGGTTGCCGCTGCAATAGACTAACTATAACTGTGGCCTAACCAGCACAGAGATAGATTTTATTTGCAAGGAGCATAAATTAAAAAAAAAAAAAAATTTTTAAGTACAGTACAATTGTCCCTATGGCAGAAACTAAGAGATGTATAGAAACTGAGAAACTGTTACAGAAGACTCGCGGCAGGGTCAAGCAGAGCTCTGCTTATCATTGGAGGGTTTTTCAGGACCGTCTCTCTGACTAACGCTTCCGTCCTTCTCTGGTCTCCGGGGTTCCAATCGCGCGACAGGAAATGAATTCCCACCGGAGCGGAATGTCAGTCAACCGCGATGTCTGCCAACGAAATGAGCTCTTTCGCGTAATTAACACGGACTTGAAAAACCAACTCTGGCCTTTTTTATTTTTAGATTTTAATCTCTTGGAAAAGTTTCAGCTAACTGCAGACCGCTGACTCGCGGCAGTTTATGTCCCGGTTGTAGAGTTTTCTCCAGGAGGGGGCAGTCTTGTAGCAATCTAAGCAGCCAGTTCCAAATCCAGGCCAGTTTGTGCTTTTTTTTTTTTTCCAGTGCAGTGACTAACTGGATCCTTTACATGAAGAAATGAAGGTTATTTATATTCATTAAAAGAGGTTGGTGCATTATGTCTTAAGAGAAAAGTGCTCCAGAAGTGTAATTCAATTCAGCACCCCCCCTCCCCATTATATACATTTGCAGCAAATATTATAGTTATCGCATTTAACATTCAAATATTTCTAACTTTCTTTATATGGAAAATAACTTGATGTCTGTATGCCTTACACTATTATAATGGTTAAAAAAAGACCGTTGTACATGAAAAATAACGGCTCGTTGCAGGAAGCATTCATTGCGTATGCATAAAGGGAGTGGAGATGACACATAGGCTCCATTCATTACGTTGGTGCCAGATTTCGTCTTACTTAAATCCAGTAAACATAGCCTTTTGTTGAGCTAGACATTGATTTTACAGTGAAAAAATACTCAATGCAATCGTTATAAATGAAGTTTGGGGAGAGCGAGCTAATCGCGCAATTAATTAAAATCCCAAACTGATTTCACGTTTAAAAGCATACGCTTTGAGGGCGTACACCGACGTCTGCGAACATTCCGCGAGGTACAAAGTGTTCTCAGTCAGAAGTCAATCGATAAATTCGGATTTCCCCTTTTTCCATTTGCCAGCGTGTTACTATGGCGACGAAGCCGCGTGATGGCGCCACTTTGTGTCTCCGGTCGCTCATAGGAACGTCGACAGACGTGCAGATACACAAATATGACCAAAAACATAAATCAGAGCATACACAGTAAACATGTCCAGTATTAATTCAACTCTTAACATATAATATTCGGTCCCACTCTGGAATGTGGGACCAAATGTTATCTGTTATGAGTTGAATTAACACTGGACATTTTGGTGTGTAGTAAACTGCACACAGATCCAAGGCAGTCAATAACCCTGCAACTCCAGTTAGGCTACTTCCTCATAGCACATGTGCTGCTCATGTGAAAAGCTGTTGCCAGGAAGTAGCTTTTTTTTTTTTTTTTTTTAAATCAACCACACTGTTCTCAGATGTTTTACAAGCTGAGAGAATCAACCTTTGGTAGTGGGAGCTACACCATTTGTACATGCACTTAAATCAGTGGTTCCCAACCCTGTTCCTGCAGATCTACCGTCCTGTAGGTTTTCACTCCAGCCCTAACAAAGCCACACCTCATTCAACAGCTAGAGATCACGTTGAGCTACTAATTCATAGAATCAGGTGTACGAAATTAGGGTTGAAATGAAAACTTATAGGATGGTACTCCAGGAAAAGTGTGGCCAACCACTGACTTAAATAGTGCAGGACAGTATGCTTTCAGACGAAAAGGCAGAAACCTTAATCTCTCACGCAACTGAAACTACCAACAAATTTTTCAGTGTTTTCCGATTTTTCAACATTGAAAGTTAATTGTAAAACAGCTAAATCATTTCAGTTCATTAACGGCTTGTGCACTGGAGATGGGAAATGACACACTTCGATATCAGACAGCGATATCACACACAAAATGGGGGAGGGAAATTGAAATTTCTCTTCTATGAAACTGGTTACTTGTCTTCCAGCGCCAATAAATGTCAATCTGGAAGCTGAAGAACAAAATGGCACCCTTTCAACGTGAACTGCGCCCCTTAAAATGTACACACGTTTCTGAGTTCAGTCAGAGCTGAAAGCCGGCGGTGTGATCTAAACAAGCTCGGGCTGCAGGCTACTGTCTGCAGTCAGGCGGAACAACAGAAGCTTCCTGAAATTCAGATGTGGAGCTCTGACGTTCACCGTGTATCACTGTGGGAAGAAGAGATTAATGATGCAGGTGTGGGAGTCTCTCTTCTTTACTGGTATTTATATTCAGACAAGCATTTATACATATGGGGGGAGGGGGGGTGGTGGCTATTTTCGAGTCCCAGCAATGCTCTTGTGACGTTGCTTAGATGCCAGAAACGTTCCCATGACATCAAGGCAACGTTGTGAGAATGTCCTGCGTCGGTGGCGCCCAGGAAATTATTTAATTTGATCTTATGAAACAGGAGAGTGCAAGAGACCTATTCCTCTCTGGAGTCCTTTTAGCATTAGCACAGCTGAATAGGCCTCGGCACAGCCAAATCACGTGACCCAGTCACATGACCCTGCTGTTCCGGGTTGTGCAATGGTCATGGCGCCGACCGTGAAGCAACCTCAGTGGAATCGTGAGGAAGTCATTCAACGCAATACATCGTGAACACAGGCTAAAATGTGCAGTGTTCTCAGGGTGTCGGGGGAACAGTCATGTCATGACTCAACAGTCAAACGGGAACGGGGCCAAACTCTTTCGCAGTATTCCTCGAACGTTCGGTGCGACGTCCCCGATCCCAGAAGTAGCTTGACAGGCTCATCGTGTTTCAGGGTCTGCCTCATACCTCCACTGCTAGCACCTGCTACTTGTGTGGTGTGTACCCGAGCATGATGTGCCTGGGGAGGGGGGGGGGGGGGGGGGGATACTGCCGCCAAGGAGATGCAGGGAGGGGTCAGGGGGTGTTCACTTCAGCACGGCAGGAGTCTGGAGGGTGACCTGTAGTGCTCTTTTGTTCCCCAAAACCCTCCTGGGCACATTGCCATGACGACGGCATCGAACACACACCCACCCACATGAGCACGCATGTCTGGATGTCTGTCTCACAAAACCTCGCATGCGTCGCCCAACACACACACACACACACACACACACACTCAGTGAAATGGCCTCTCACTCTTATCCCTGTTCTTTCCGGCGATCATTTGAAAATGGCTCTTCAGACATCCTATTCCTAAAGTGCCATAACGATGGCTCATTCGCCCCTGCAGAGAGAGGTGTGAAAATCTGATAACTCCTCCGGTCTCCAGACCTTCATCTGGTCCAGTCACCCAGAGCCTCTCACCCCCGCAGGAAGTGCATATAAGGTAAGGCACAGAAGGGCGTCTGAAACGCTGTGTGTTCCGCGCTACAGCGACCCCTGCTGGCCCTCAGTGGAAGTGTCAACCTGAAGAACTTGGCCACTGGGAGGACTCAGACAGGGGAGGGGAGGCTCTGTGGGGGACGTTTCTGAAAGGTCAAAAGGTCACCGAAGGGAGGTGCATGGCATTTGATGGCGAGCAACGGTTGGTGCCAGAGTGTGGGAAAACTTCCCAAAATAGTGAGCATGGGGAAAGATAATAAGTATGTCTCATGGATAATTAATGCACTTCTGGCTCATTCGCCTCCAAAAAAAAATCAAAGTACACACATTAGCTCGCGCTCCTGTCTGTGCATTTCTACGCGCGAGTTAAAGATGTTTACTCCACCGCCCCCCGCGAGCGGTGGTGTACGGAGGGGACACGTCCACCTCCTCCCCTGCCCGCCTCTCTCGCGCGCAGCGAACGCGGGTAATTCGCGGAGCTGAGTCAGAGAGAGAGAGCGCGACCGCGCGCGGCTCACAGGCGAATATCCGTATCGCTCTGCCGCGAGGAGATAATGTGCGGCACGGTTAACCAGAAAAGGGCAGGGCGGGGGGCGGGGGGGAGGGGGAGGGAGAGGGAGAGGGAGAGACAGAGTTTGTGATTGATATGGCTGGGCTCTGACTCACCGGGATAGAGGGGATATTTATAGCGTTGGCCCAATGCTCCCGATTAAATTACTTTTTTCTGGGGGGGGGGGAAACAGCGCGAACTGTCACACTTCACTGAGAGAGCGAACAGCTCGGGTTTGGAGAAGTTACGAGAGTTAACAAAAAAAAAAAAAAACGTTACCGCACTGCCGACCTCCTGCCAACTCGCAGGTGTGTGTGTGTGTGTGTGTGTGTGTGTGCGTGTGTGTGCGTGCGTGTGTGTGAATGTTTGTGCCAAGCTGCATGTGAAACAGTTAGACCTCAGATGAGTGTCACTGTGTGGGCAAACCGCGGTGCCAGTAAGTCACGCTGAGCACTGTGGACCGATGGAACACGGGAAAAAGAACGCAGAGGCTCTGAAGGATCTTGTCGTCCTGGCAACCGATCGGGACACCCTTAGAAGGGGAGCGGGGGTCAGCTTTGTAACTTACAGCTCATTTTTAATGACCATCTGATGCCTCCCACACACATATGCACGCACACACACGAAAACACAAACGTACACACACACACACACACACATACACACACATACACTCGCACACACACACACACACTCGCACACACACACACACACTCACGCACACACGTACACACACACACACACAATTGCGCACACACACGTACACACACAATCACACACACAGTCATACACACACAACATGTACACACACACTTGCACACACACACACACAATCGTGCACACACACATACACACACACACACATACACTCGTACACACACTCGCACACACACACACACAATCGCGCGCACACACACACACACACATACACTCGTACACACACAGTCATACACACACAACACGTACACACACACTCGCGCACACACACATGCACAGACACACACACACACACACTAGCACAGACACACACACACACACACACTAGCATAGACACACACACACACACTCGTACACACACGCACACACACACACACACATTCACACAGGTCCTCTGAGGAGCACAGTGCTCGTGCCGTTAGTATCTTGAGCTCCTGCCAGAACGCATTTGTCTGAAAGGCTCTGGTGATGCGCTCGGCGATGCTGAGCCTCGGGAACAGGCAGTACTGTGTGTGGCAGCGCTCCGCAGACAGAGCCCCCCTGCCTCCCGTCCACCTCTCCGAGCGCCTCCTCTCATTTACCTAATGAAGCATAAAAGCAATCTGCTGATTAAAGCTGGCCTGCTGTGCGTGCGTGTGTGTGTGTGTGTGTGTGTGTGTGAGTGTGTGTGTGTGTGTGTGTGTGCACGGTTGCGTGTGTGTTTGTTTGTGTGCGTGTGTGTGTGTGTGTGTGTGTTTGTGAGTACATTTTCTTGCAGATGGCAGATGGAACCTTTACGGATATATCCACTCAGCAACCCAGTCGGAACTACAGACCCTACAATACTGCATTTCCCAT